>NW_025401063.1:1988840-1994595 GCF_015345945.1 Tribolium madens
TAAAAATGGAACACTCTGTATATTTTGCTTTTCTCATTTCTTCTAGTTTTTGGCCACAAATCCTTTATTTGCTTCTCTTTATTTTTAATATTTTTGTATACAATTTATAATAATTTTGTAAAAACTGAGCAATTTAAATTTATGTTCAATGTTGAGTGAAGTTCAATCGCTTTCTTCACTTTTCTATTCTTTAATTGTGTTTTGTGGAGCACTGTGTATGCATTACTCCCGACACGACTTTGTTATTATTCCTCAAATTGGAGCGTAAATCACATTGTCCCAAACACGCGACTGAAAGGTCATAAGTCAGCTCAGCTCCTGCATCAAAAACGGCGTATTTATCCGATCGCTTCATGCATATTTGAGAAAATGCCACGATAATGTATATCTTGTCTGTTTTAGATAGCTCTCGAATCGATCATTCCGTCACCTGCTTAGTGCATGCATGCGTGCCCCCATCTCACTCTGCGGTTTTTTTACTTTCCTTATCCTATAAAACATGAGAGCTAGAAACTTGAAATTTGGTATATAGCAAGGGGGCGTAGCACGAAACAATTGGTAAAAATCGGTCGCACCGTTCGCCCGCAAAATCAAAATTATATACAGGAGGTATTATGAAAAACGCCCCAAGCCATAACTCCATTATTTTTACAGTTATGGCAATACTTCTTAGAACAAAGTTGAACATTTTTTGTCATTTATCGTTTAGGATAGATGCTAAATTAATGCTGTTTTCTGTTTCACCGGAAGTCACATCAACTTTATTTTTTTTAATGGAACACCCTGTATATTTTACCACTTTTGGATTCTTTTTTTAATTGTCTTTTAGCACGTTTTAATACCATATGCCTAAAACTAATCGTTCGTGAGATATTCACCAAATAATGTATTTATTAAAGTAGGCAGTGGAAAACAATAATATCAAGTAATGTTGACAAATATTATTCCTTTGCATTTTCTCTTACTGTTTTTATACTTTTTAAAGTTAATCATGGATGATAATGTGTTAACAGACATATTTTGAATAAAATAAAAATTGTGGGAGAGCACTACGCTTTTACACTGGGTGATTTCTGATGAGAGACGTTCCAAATCGTCGAAAATTTAAGCGATTTAAAGAAAATTTGAGGATGTTTTGGACTTTTAGAAAACCCAAATTAGAACATCTCCAATTTCAAAGAGATACAGAATTAGATAGGTATTGAAGAAAATGCAAGAACATGAATTCAAGGCTTATAGCACGCAACTGTTCTAATTTAGGTTTTCTAAAAACCCCAAACATCCTCAAATTTTCTTCAGGTCGACGAATTGGAACTTCTCTTATTGGAAACCGCCCAGTGGTCTCCAACTATTTTTATTGCTTTCAAAATATTCTTGAATCATGTCTGTTAACACATTATCACCAGAACACCAAAAAGTATAAAAATAATAAGAGAAAATGCAAAGCAATAATATTTGTCAACATTACTTAATATTATTGTTTTCCACTGCCTACTTTAATAAATTTTTAATTGACTCATATCTCACGAACGGTTAGTTTTAGGCACATGGTACTAAAACTTGTTAAAAGACAATTAAACAAAGAATCCAAAAGTGGTAAAATATACAGGGTGTTCCATTAAAAAAATAAAGTTGATGTCATTTCCGGTGACACAGAAAACAGCATTAATTTAGCATCTATCCCAACCGATATATGACAAAAAATGTTCAACTTTGTTCTAAGAAGTATTGTCATAACTTTAAAAATAATGGAGTTATGGCTTGGAACGTTTTTCATAATACAGCCTGTATATAAAAATTATTTAGAATCATGAAATATACCATATTAAACAGTAAAATGTGATAAAATAAGAATAATAATGGCTACCGAACTAAAAAAACTGCGCCCCAGACTCGAACCTGCGAAAACTATGATCTATTTCGCGTGTAATCTGGCAGGTGGCACAACGCAAATGATTGTCGTTATTAGGATGTTTTCTAAATAAGTAGGATAAGGAAAGTCGTGTGATGTTCACACCAGATTTTTTTCAGTGGAAAAACCGAAATTTGATGATGCGATTGAAAAGTGTGTTTATTATGAATTTTATTCTATATCAAAACCATCCGCTCGCAGATTATTTAAAGACTCACTCGACAAATAAATAGAATTGCGATTTACTTTCAGCGATCGTTAAAAGAAAAATGATTTCTTTGGATTTTCGCACTTTGGGTGATCGAAAAATGACTCGATGTTTGGGGAAAATAGAGCGCTTGTTATCGGTGATGTTACGCAAATGGCGCATAGACAGCCATTCATGCTGAATAACATATGATTTATTTGTTGTATTCATGACTCAACAGAGACTAAATTTAAACGCCACAAAAATAGTCAAGGAGTTGGATATTAATATTCAATCGTTTGATGAACTTTAATTGATTCGTTTTGGCACATTTATGATTTGTTTTGGTTTATTCAAACAAATTCGCATTTCTTGTTCAATGATTTAATTTTTTCATAAATATATGCAAAAAATGTAAAAGGTAATCAATCAATCAATATTTTGAAGATTATTTTTCTGGTTTTAGCAATATTTTTAGCCCAATTTTAAATAAAAAACTTGAATTGTTTTATTTAGATAATTTACTTTATTAATTCTCTCTTTCACTTAACAATTATTTTATTTTTATGGTTGGATTTTATACAGGGTGTGTCAGAACTCGCGCCCCAGAGAAAAATTTCAAGTAAGATGGAACATGAAAAAAATGTTTAAAAAAATCTATCTGTCAAAAATTTTGCTATTTATTTTTGTCATTAGACATTTTTTTATGTCTATTTGATGATACTGATAATCTTGTATATGTTTTTAATATTGACTACACGAAATTGACAAAATAAAAAAAAGTGATTATTTTTGAGCTTAAGTTTTTATGCTTCAAGCCCTATTTTCCATTTTTATTACTTAATATTTCAAAAACTTCTCATCGTAAAGCATTTTAAACTGTTGCATAGTATTCAGCGGGTGATTTTACGGCTAAAATCCATATATCAAAAGTTTTTTTTAATATACGAGAACTTTAACCGAAATTACGACAAATATGTAATTTCAACAAAAAAAACTTTAAAAAAAGAAACTGACATAAGGCTAAAGCTTGAAAATTTAAAGAAATTTGTTTTCATTTTATRTTTTGTATTGTTGTCGTTTGATTTTCTTTTATATTAAGTATCATTTCATTTTTATTGTGTAATGTTACGTCCAAAATTTATACAAATGTTTCCTCTTTTTATACCTTTTTCTCTGTATTTTCATTAATTTTTGTGTTTAGGTTCCGGTTTTGGGTATTTCTATATTCTTATTTTATAATCTAAATATTTTTTATTTATTTTGAATGATTTTTTCGTTTTTCTTTTACTTTTTTCCTTTTTTTTGTTTATTTTTTAAGAATCTTAATCATTTTTCTTACTTAATATCTGAAAAACTACTCATCGTAGAGCATTTTAAACTGTTGCATAGTGTTTAGCGTCTAGAAAGCCATAATTCAAGAGTTTTTGCGACAAAAATTGCGACATTTTTACGATTTTTACTTACCCAACTAATAACATAATCCAAAACATGAACCATTTTTAACCAAACATTAAACTTTAACCAAAATTACGACAAATATGTAATTTCAAAAAAAAAATGCCAAAAAAGTATCTGACATAAGGCTAAAGCTTGATAATTTAAAGAAATCTGTTTTCCTTTTATCTTTTGTATTGTTGTCGATGATTTTATTTTATATTAAGTATCATTTCATTTTTATTGTGTTATGTTACATCCAAAATTTACACAAATATTTCTTCTCTTTATACCTTTTTCTCTGTATTTCTATTATTTTTTGTGTTTAAGCTTCGATTTTGGGTACTTCTATATCCTTATTTTACAAACTAGTTATTTTTTATTTATTTTGAATGATTTTTTCGTTTTTTTTTTGCTTTTTTCTTTTTTTTGACTATTTTGCACAAATATTAATAATTTTTCCCTTCTAACTTTCTTATAATTAGCCAAAAACGCAACTTACCTGCGGGCAAATCCAAAATTTTTTAAGAAAATACTATTCATTCTATCTTATTCTTATGTACAGGGTGTGTCAGACCTCGTGCTCCAGAAAAAAAATTCAAGTAAGATAAGATACCAGGAACATGAAAAAAATGTTTAGGAATTCTATATGTTGAAAAATTTTGACATTTATGTTTTGACATTTGACATTTTTGATGCCTATCTTGTATATGTTTTTTTTTATAATTATTTAGTAAAGGTACAAAAATTTTGCCAATAAAAGCCACAAATAACATTAAACAGAGTTACAATTTAGGATACAACTTCTTTGTTTCCTCTTCTAATAGCTTGTAGGAAAAAAACTTGGAAAATTATTTTTCCAAGAGAAATAAATAGAGTCAAAGTACAAAATTTAACCTCTCATAACTTCGAAATTTTTATACATAATTTTTTTATTTTACCTTACATGGGGCGCGAGTTTTGGCGCACCCTGTATAATTGCCCAGTTATTAATTTCTTCTTGTTTTTGGCGTAATTCAAGTACAGTTACTTTATTTTATTAACTGGTTAATTTCAATTAATTTTTAAACAATTTTAACAATTGTTAATATTTATTTCAAACAGGAGCCAATCCTGAGGACACTGACTTTGGTGTAAATAATTTCCTCCCCTGCAATCTTCCAGTGAAAAACAAATATCGAATGACGGGCATTTTCCGACATCGATCCGGGTACAATTTCAGCTTTCCACCCTCTCTCTGACGTCGATAGGGATGAAGTGACGTCATCAGCGGGGTGCCTGGGCCCCCGAAACTAGGTCACACCATGACGTCACAAAAAACCACCACATCGCAAATTTTAAATCGCAGGATTGGTATTCATGCCTCGTGTCGAAAATTTTTTATCGCGTCAGAGTGTAAATTTCAGTTTGAAAGTTGGAAAGACGTTAGGTAGATTTATTTCGCGGCTAGATGCTTTATTTATGAGAGGCATATCGGGGGCTTTTTGCAATGCAGGACTCGATTCACGAATATTTGAATAACTGGAGAAAATAAATGTGACGGGAAAAGGTGAACAAAATCAAAGGCCGAAAGTTTGGAGTTTGTTGCGTATTTTTTTCTATTATACAGGATGTTAAAAAAAGATTATAAAATATTTTAGGAGGTAATAGTATGGGTCCACAAAGTAACGGTTTCAGATTGAGAAAAAAATTTAATAAACAATTTAATGAACAAACAAACAAAAACGAGAAAATGAAATAAAAAACTGAGGATGTCGAAAAAACTAAAGAAAATGAAGATGATGAAGGAAAGAAGATTTAATTGACATTTTCAGATTTTATTCTTTTTGGTAAAGTTCTTATGCTTTTTTTCTTTTGTTATTGCTCTTACAATTTTTTAAAGTTTTTAGAATATTGGTCTTGTATGTAATGTGTATTTTTTGTATTTTATTCTCTTATTACAATGTAAAACACAAAATAGTCCCTTTTGTGTAATTTTGACACCAAAATAACCTGATTTAAGTCCACTTGAAATTTCTTTTTTGGTGTTTTACGTACATTTCGACTTATGATTAGATAATCATTATATTATTATCTTGAAAAAAAAACGAAAAATTATTTATTTAATTTTAACACCAACAGAAACGGATTTACGTCCACTTGAAGTGTTTTAAACTGAAGAAGGTAAAGATAATAAAAAAGATAAAGAAATTCAGAAGATCTACTTGAGAATTTTTTTT
>NW_025401063.1:1994730-2004296 GCF_015345945.1 Tribolium madens
AATGTATATTTTTTTGAATTCTATTCCCTTATTACAATGTGTAAAACACAAAAATAGTTCCTTTTGTGTAATTTTGACACCAAAATAACCTGATTTAAGTCCACTTGAAATCCCCTGTTTAGCGTCTTAAGTTGTTAAGTGTTTTGGAATAAATAAAAACTTGAAAATTTAATCTGAAGAAAATGACATGAATTATTTTAATTAAAATAAAAAAATTAAGAAGTAAAATTTGAAAATATTATACGGAAGTAAAATCAAAAAATTGTCAAGGCATAATAAAAAAGAAAACCCATCCGGCAACACAAAAAATAAAGAAAAAAAACCTAATTATTTATCTAAGAAAAAAAGAGAGTGGATGAAATAAAACTTGAAAGGGTACTTTAAGCATTGGGAAAAAATATAATAAAAAATTTAGAAAACAAAAAATAAAAATGATACAAGAAAATCAGATAAAAACTACGAATCTCGAAAAAAAAATGAAGAAGGTGAAGATAATGAAAAAGATAAAAGAATTTCAAATTTTTTTTTATATACGTCTTACTTCATGTTAAGCTCTTATGCTGTTGTTCTTATTTTTTCATTATTTTTACAAATTGTTAATGTTTTTAGATTTCTGGTCTGATGTTTAATATGTATTTTTTGTATCATAATTCTAATAAAAATAAATAAAAAAGTCTTTTTTGTATTTTAGACTCTTTATTACAATGTAAAACACAAAAATAGTTCCTTTTGTGTAATTTTGACACCAAAATAACCTGATTTACGTCCTCTTGAAATCTCATGTTTAGTGTTTTATGTGCATTTTGACCTATGATTAGTATTATTATTATATGTATTAGTACCTTAAAAAAAACGAAAAATTTGTGGTTTATTTAATTTTGACACCAACAAGAACGGATTTACGCCCACTTGAAATGTTTTAGTTATACGTATTTTGGCCTATTGTAACTATTGTGTTTATTATCAAGGGCTAATATTTTAAAATAAAAAAACGTGGTTTTATTTGTTTTGCCACCAACTTGACCAATTTTGTGTCCACTTGAAGTGTTTTGAATTAAATAAAGACCTGAAAACTTAATCTGAAGAAAATGAGAAAAAATTTTATTAAAAAAGAAGTAAAATGTGAGAATAATTTACGGAAGTAAAATAAAAAAATTGTCATGGTATAATAAAAAAATGAAACCAATCCGGAAACACAAAAAATAAAGAAAAAAACTTATTATTCATCTAAGAAAAATAGAAACGGTGGATGAAACAAAACCTGAATCGGTAATTTAACAATTTCCAATTGGGAAAAGATATAACAGAAAATAAAAACGATACAACAAAAAAAAAACGTAACAGAAGAAAATCAGATAAAAAACTATGAATGTCAAAAAAAACTGACGAAAGTGAAGATAATGAAAAAGATAAAGAAATTCGGAAGATCTACTTGATAATTTCAAATTTAATCTTTTTCTTTATACGTCGTACTTCATGTTGTAAGCTTTTTTTTTACTATTTTTTCTTTTTTTAATATTCTTACAATTTTTTAAAGTTTTTAGAATATTGGTCTGGTATGTAATGTATATTTTTTTGAATTCTATTCCCTTATTACAATGTAAAACACACAAAAATAGTTCCTTTTGTGTAATTTTGACACCAAAATAACCTGATTTAAGTCACTTGAAATCTCTTGTTTAGTGTTTTACGTACTTTTCGACCTATGATTAGTGCCATTATTATTATATTATTATCTTAAAAAACGAAAAATTTGTACTTTATTTAATTTTAACACCAACAAGAACGGATTTACGTCCACTTAAAATGTTTTAGTTATACGTATTTTGGCCTATTGTAACTATCGTGTTTATTATAAGGGCTAATATTTTTAAATGAAAAAACGTGGTTTTATTTGTTTTGCCACCAACTTGACCAATTCTGTGTCCACTGTGTTTTAGATTAAATAAAATCTTGAAAATTTAATCTAAAGAAAATGAGAAGAATTATTCTAATAAAAATGCGAAATAAAGAAGTGAAATTTGAGAATAATATAGGGATGTAAAATCAAAAAATTGTCGCGGCATAATAAAGAAAGAAAACCAATGCGGCAACACAAAAAATAAAGAAAAAAACTTATTATTTATCTAATAAAAAAAAAGAAACAGTAGTTGAAACAAAAATAAAAACAATACTAGAAAAAAAAACATAAAAGAAGAAAATCAGATAAAAAACTACGAAAAAAACTGAAGAAGATAAAGATAATGAAAAAGTTTCGGAAATATCGAAAATTATTCGTTTTTGAAACATTTATTTGCAATATGTTCAAACCAAATAGAGAAACTTCTAGTAAAGATTCCAAAAATTTTCACATTCGATATTTGATGTTTATTAAGACTTTTTTTGTTTTGGTCCAAACTATTAAAAATAAAGAAAAAAACTTGTTGTTTATCTAAGAAAAATAAAGAAACAGTAGTTGAAACAAAAATAAAAACGATACTAGAAAAAAAACATAAAAGAAGAAAATCAGATAAAACATCTACGAAAAAAACTGTAGAAGATAAAGATAATGAAAAAGTTTCGGAAATATCGAAAATTATTCGTTTTTGAAACATTTATTTGCAATCTGTTCAAACTAAATAGAGAAACTTCTAGTAAAGATTCTAAAAATTTTCACTTCGATATTTGATGTTTATTAAGACTTTTTTGTTTTGGTCCAAACTATTAAAAATAAAGAAAAAAACTTGTTGTTTATCTAAGAAAAATAAAGAAACAGTAGTTGAAACAAAAATAAAAACGATACTAGAAAAAAAACATAAAAGAAGAAAATCAGATAAAACATCTACGAAAAAAACTGAAGAAGATAAAGATAATGGAAAAGTTTCCGAGATATCGAAGATTATTCGTTTTTTGAAACATTTACTTGCAATCTGTTCAAACTACAAAGAGAAACTTCTAGTAAAGATTGTTATGGTCCAAACTGTTACCTTCTGAAGTATTTTACAATATTTTTTGACACTCTGTAGGTCTTTGACCATTTCATATTTTATTTTTTGAAATTCTTAATATTATTTGAAAAATGGCTGTAGCGGTGGACTCATCCTGTACATTCTCATTACATTACTAATCAGATAAAAATTCCTTTCATTTTCTTCCCTCTCTTCCTTTTCTTTCACGTTTCCCTCATTTTTCTCGATTCAATTCCGAAATTATCTCCGTTATCCATTCGGGTCCCGCGTCCAAAGGTTATCGAGCCGGTTTCTAGGTCAGCTCTCGATCAAATTCACCGCAGTTTCCATTAAAATGAAGTCGAGTTTATGTGTGTTGCTTTTCTGTACCACAATTTTCACAAAATCAACTTCAAAGCCGTGGATCGGCCTCGAGAAAGCCAACCGAACGAACCTCCGAAGTACCCAACTAACCCAAAAATCGCCCCTTTTACTAACCCCTCATTTCAGAATACGAAAAGCACTGTTTGGACACACTTTACCAGCTCGGTCCTCTGGAAAACGGCGAAGTGCGACGCGTTCCGGGCATGTGCATCCTCGCCACTTGTCTGCAAGACCGGAACATTACGTTTTCCGGGTAATGATTGCGCTCCGGGTGCTCGAGACGTGTTTTAATCGCAGACGTTAGGTGTCCTCTTACAGCTTTAAGTGACAGCTCGAAATGCAGGGTGTATGCCGGGGATTTGGACAAGGAGTACCCCCAATGTTGCTACGAGATCAGGTGCTTCCAGGATGAGCCCCTCTCCAAGGTTTACGACGGATTTGTCAATATGACGAGTGTCAAAAACGCAAAGATTAAACAAACTCAATCTTATCTAC
The DNA here is from genome assembly GCF_015345945.1 of Tribolium madens. Taxonomy (NCBI): domain Eukaryota; kingdom Metazoa; phylum Arthropoda; class Insecta; order Coleoptera; family Tenebrionidae; genus Tribolium; species Tribolium madens. The sequence continues at coordinate 1,998,537 of NW_025401063.1, forward strand.
TGTCTTTTTCCCCCGACTTATTAAATTACTAAGAGAAAATTGTTACGGTAGGTTACTTGTGGAAAACTTTAGTCGTTTAGCGACTTTCCCCAAGTTTTATTTCTTTTTCACTAGTCACTAAATACACTAGACTTTTCATCGTTTAAATTCAGCACAAGTCGCGGATTATTAGTCTTGGGTTTTTCTCTCAAGTTGGTACAACTGTTTTGAAAAATGCACAGCAACAGTTTGGTCATTTGAGTGGGTGCCAAATCGCAACAATGACACATTTTTGTTACTTATTAGTCCCGATTTCGTTACATGGTTGGTACTATTGGCAGGTAATCAATGCAACACTGGTGCCAACTCAATTCTTATGATCAACGACAAGCGAAAATTAATTTGTGGCTTTGTAGGTCCATGCATTCAATTAAATTTCTGATCAAAGTGGTCTGTGACTATCAAACAAAGTCGACAACAGTGAACTATACTTATTCGGTGTTGCCAACTTATTTTGAAAATTACAAGCCACGTAGGCCAGAAATTTAATTGAACGCATGGTATAGCAGAAAAAACAAAAAAACTCTCAATAATTTTTGATTTCCCCTGTAAATAAAAAATAAATAAAAACAAAAAGTTTCAAACTTTCAAAAATATTTAGTTTTAAACAGAAAACATCTCATTAAAATCTCAGAAACATTTTATATCTATTGCTTTAAAAATCTGCGAATTGTAAAATAACATCTTCTACAGGTTGGTAAACTTGTTTAGAATTTTTTTAATTGTCAAAAGGAAAGTTTTTCTTTCAAGTTACTGGTTATTACACAGGGTGTGCCAGAACTTGCGCCCCAGAATTTTTTTTTAAGTAAGGTAAGATACCAGGAACGTGGAAAAAATGTTTAAAAAATTCTACCTGTCAATACCTTTTGACATTTATTTTTTGACATTTGACATTTTTTTATGTCTATTTAATAATAATGATGATTTTGTATATGTTTTTTTACAATTATTTAGTAAAAGTACAAAAATTTTGCCAATAAAAGCCACAAATAACATTGAACAGGGTTACAATTTAGGATACAGCTTTCTTTAATAGCCTTTACTAAAAAAACTTGGAAAATTATTTTTACAACAAAAATAAATAGAGTCAAATTACAAAATTTAAACTCTCATAACTTCGAAATTTTTATAGATAATTTTTTTTTTACATTTTTTCCATGTTCCTGCTGTCTTACCTAATATGGCATTTTTCTCTGGGGTGCAAGTTCTGGCGCATCCTGTATACTGAGTAATCAAGAATATTATTTGAATTGGCAACAAAGCATAATGGCCTGTGACTTTAAAATTAAATTGGCAAGTAGACGTTAACACAGCCGTTAGTCAATGTTACCAATTTAATAAAAGAAAATCATATATACAGGGCGATGCAAAAACGCCTTCCCTCTCTATTAACTAACTGCCACTTAAAGTTTTTGATTAAATAAAAGTACTGGGTGACCGAAAATATTGTTTGAGTTGGCAACAAAGCTATAGCATCGTGGCCGGTGACTTTAAAATTAAATAGGCAAAGTAAGCTATAAAATTTTAATTTAGCAACATTGACTGAAATATAATTTCCGATATTTTAGACAAGCGACCATTGACATAGCCGTCAGTCAATGTTGCCAATTTAATAAAAGAAAATCATAAATACAGAGCGATGCAAAAACGCCTTTCCTCTCCATTAGCTAACTGCCACTTAAACTCTTGATTAGATATACTGGGTGATCAAAAATACTGTTTGAGTTGGCAACAAAGCTATAGCATCGCGGCCTGTGATTTTAAAATAAAATGGGCAAGTGAGCTATAAAAGCTTAATTTGGCAACATTGACTCTGAAATATAAACGTCATTTTTGACATAGCCGTCAGTCAATGTTGCCAATTTAATGAAAAAAAATCATATATAGAGGGCGATGCAAAAACGCTTTTCCTCCCCATTAGCTAACTGCCACTTAAACTATCGATAGTGGGTAATCAAAAATATTGTTTGAGTTGGCAACAGAGCTATCGTGTCCTGTGAGTGTAAAATTAAATTGACAAGTAAGCTATAAAATCTTAATTTGGTAGTTTTACTATAAAATACAAACGTCATTTTCGACAAGTGGCCGTTGACACAGCTGTCAGTCGATGTTGCCAATTTAATAAAAGAAAAACATGTATACAAGTCGATGCAAAACCGCCTTTCCTCTCCATTAGCCAACTGCCACTTAAACTCTTGATTAGATTAAGCCGTAAAAGTTGTGTTTATTTCGAAAATTGGGCGCAATTTGAAAACGTCGTAACTTTAATGTGCGATAAAAGAAAGCTTAGTATTATATGAAAACGTAAAGCGACCTACACCTACGTCCGGGATCGATTCAAACTTCCCAACTGGAATTTGTAAATTAGTTGGAAACTTACCCCATCAGGATTATGCTTATAGGGTGGTCCACTTCCGCAAAACTCCACCAAAACGTCCTGCAACTTCTTAGTGGAGTCTGCAAAGAAAATCGACGATTAATTCGCGTCTCGTGTTAATATTTGCGGTGGTCGAGGGGCATAATTACGGCCGTAAACATGGCCGCTGTTGATATTAGTAATGGCGATTAAGACAACCTCTCTGGAATTAATTAGGTGGCCTCAGGCTGGGCAAAAATACGCCCAAGCGACGCCGTTTTATAATCGGAAATTGACGTTATTCCTTCCGGTTGCAACTCAAACAGACTATTAATTGTGTTTGCCTTTCGCGAAGAGTATTTATAGCGTAGAGACACAAAATAGAAAAACACTCGTTATTATTTTGATTGACAATAATTTTATCGCTGAATCAAAACGCAAAACTTTGCCATCGATTTTTACAGACTAGATATTTACAGGAAACGAACACTCTAAACGAATTATTGCAAGTATCGAATTTTAATAAAGTGGGTAAATAACGTTAGGAAATGATACTGGGAGGAGCTCCCGGAGTTATTATTCCACCGGGAATAAAAATTATCTATCCAAACAAAATTGTTTGTGCATACGCCCAATAACCTCATTACTTAATTGGATTATTTGGACGGCAATCGCATGAATATGCGATGCGGAGGTTATTTCGCACTAAATGCAAGTAACGTGAGTGGAAGATTAACTAAATGGAAAGATTTTAAAATTAATCAAGTGAAAATGGAAAATTGCATGTCACAGAGCATTTTAACCGGGTGCGCTGCGCCACCACGTCCCCGGCCAGTGTCTCTGATTATAAAAAATCTAACATAATTATATAAAATCAATAAAAATGTTCTATTCTATCCACAGCCTACTTTATTTAAACTGTGCAACTTTGCTCTAAGAAGTACATATCTTTAAAAATGATATGGAGTTACGGCTTGGGGCGTTTTTTATTATCCACCCTGTATAAGAAAAAATGTTTCAAAAAATTATTTTTCGCGTTTCCACAACGTTTTATTGACTTTAGTAAGTTTCTTAGACAACTAGAAGTGCATTTGGATCAATTTGGATCAATCAATCAAAAATTTTTGATTTTTTGGTAAGAATAGTATATGCCTAACCTTATTATTACTCAATATCTGAAAAACTATACATCGTAGAGTATTCTAACTTGTTGTATTGTGTTCAGTGCGTAATTTTACGTCTAGAAAACCATATTTCAACCGTTTTTACGATTTTTAGTAAATTGACTATTTTTACGATTTTAATACCACGCTCACCTTCAAAAACTCGAAAAATTTGTAATTTTTTAAACTTGACCAAATAACGTTTAATGCATTTTTTGAGTCTTTAGGAACTCTAGGAAAGTAAAAAACGTTATATGGATCAATTATAAAGTAGATTTTTTTTGGATTTTTGTCGAGATTTTGGTCGATTTTTGACACCCGGAGCGCTCTATTGCCAATAACTCTGGACTTATTGCTAATAACCTCTTATATTTGGTACCGCTGGAAAGAGAATTTAATTTTCTATCATATACAAAAAAGATCAGTGTTCTAAGATAAATATCTATTGAGAAAATTTCTGATAAAGTCACAAATATGAAAAATATAAATCCGACAATAACTTCAAAACTGTTACGAATTTTGCAGTTTTCTTGACGCCAATCGATTCCCCGGAACATTTTACAATGGTTTAGGTCAAAACAATACATCATTAAGGCACAGTTTTGCCGCAATTTTCAAAATAAAAAAAACTAAAAAATTGTTAACACCCCCCCTTAAAATCTAGTGTTTTTGAACATGTCTCAGATTCGATTTAAACCTATCTTATCCGATAGATTTTGACGCGCTGATTACGAATTTTCCAAGCACTTTGCGCTATCTCCTTTAGTTTCGCCGTAATCGGCGTTTGAAAATTCAAAATTTTTTTGCGAGATATTGACTTGGCTTTGGCCTCATTCGATAGATTTTCTTATGCTTATTACGATGATGTTGAGCTTTTTGCTCTAAGTCTAATAGTTAATCCGTAATCGTCGTTCAAAAAGTGAAAATTGTAAAAATTGTGAAACTTTAAACGCGTTTTTCTACGAAACTATAAGACTTAGAGCAAAAAGCTAAAAACCATTAAAATTAGCTTGAAATTATCTATCTAATGGCGCAAACCGGAAATCGCTCCGGGTTATGGTTCCGGGTACAGAGCCATTTTTAGTTTTTCACATAAAAAATTAATATCTCAAAAAATTTTGAATTCTAGGTCAAAACGGTTTGTACAGGCGTATTCTCCGGTTAATTTTATATATAGTACTAGTTTTTTAAAAGAATAAAATTTTTTTTGATTTTTTGGTCAAAATCCGATGCTTCGCTCCTTATTCTTAACTTTATTACTCAATATCTCAAAAACTATACATCGTAGAGTATTTTAACTTATTGCATCGTGTTGAGCGCGTAATTTTACGTCTAAAAAACCGCTCATCTTCAAAAACTCGAAAAATTTGTAAGTTTTTAAACTTGACCTAATATCGTCTATTGCCAATAAATCCGGACTTATGTTTGGTACCGTTGAAAAGAAAATTTAATTTTCTTTCGTATACAAAAAGGTCAGTGTTCTACGATAATTAGTTACCGAGAAAAGTATAGTATTAAAAAATATTTTAATTGTGATAAAAAAATTAAAAGTGTGAAGAGGCAAACCATCCCCAGAAAACCGCGTAAATAAGTTTGCATAATAAATGAATTAGATTCAGTCTAAATGAATTCGGACCTCTGGGGAAATTTTATTTTTCGTTAAAAAACACCAAACTTGCGATTACAAATGAATGTAATTTTTAAGTATTTTCACGATTTGGTTTGCCCAAGAGATTCAAATGCAGCTCGCATTAATTGCAGATAACACAAAAATAATAAAGCATCGCGTGTCTAGGGTTACTTAATCCACTCTGGAGAGAATTTAAACCAAAAAATCTTTTATTTCCTTGCATCGATCCGCAGCAAAAACCTCAGAAACAGCGCTTTTGTCGTCACATTTCGCCCAGGTCACTTAACTATGCGTTTACAAAGTTAATTCCAACAAGGCCCAATTCACGTGTTTAATTAGAACTAAAGCTGTTCTGGACCAAACTTGGGTCTTGAGTCAAATTCGAGAATTTTTTCAAACTAATTAGTCAAGTTGACATGGCGTAGAGGGGGCTTTTATTATTCAGCGGAAGTGCGACCCATCAAAATGCAAATCGGYCCGAAGGCAAGCCACGCAATGCTAATTACTGTGATAAAAAGAATATCTAATTTGGGCGTGATACTGGAAAAAAAATTGCTAAACTTTTTTTCCAA
>NW_025401063.1:2004396-2006364 GCF_015345945.1 Tribolium madens
TTTAATTCTTATTGTCAAAAACTAGGGAAAGTGGATAAATGGATCTCAAATAAAAAACAAACACATAAACAAAATGAAATAAAAACCAAAAAAGTAAGTAATTGATAAATTAAATCCAGTAAAAAAGAGTAAAAGAAGTGAAAAACAAATTAAAAAAAAATAAAATGAAAAATAATTAGGTAATAAAAAATGAAAAAAATACAAAGACTGTAGTGAGAAAGCAAAAGTAAAAAGAAGAAATATAAGGAAAGGAAGACAACGAAGGAATTGTGAAAAAAAATGTATTAAAAGAAGTAAAAAACAAAACAAGATAAAAAATAAAATAGTAGTAAATAGGTACAGAAATAGGGAAGACAATAGATAAGAGTGGAAAAAGTTGGAATGAGAACATAAAAGAAATGAGGAAAAAAAGAAAATAGATAACAAAAAATTTCAAAATTTGAAATCAAACATAGTTTCTCGACTTTTCGTCGTTTTTGTTTATTTCACTAAAAAAACAGAAAAAAATTCTGAAACAAAATGTTTTTTTTCTTGAAAAAAGAGTAAAAGAAGTGAAAAGCAAATTAAAAAAGTTTAAGCTGAAAAATAATTAAGTAATAAAACCAAAAATCACGTGTGTGTCAAAGAAAATGAAAAAAAGTACAAGACTGTAGTGACAAAATCAGAAGCAAAAGTAAAAAGGAAAGAAAGGCAACGAAGGAATTGTGAGAAAAAAATGCTTCAAAAGAAGTAACAAACAAAACAACACAAAAACAGAATTTCTACTTCAGGGCTTCACCACTTGGGCTACCTGTATTTTAGTTTTGCTTAAAATTTCACTGCCAAAGCAAGGATTGTTATAATTAATTGTCTAAACCACGTTAGATGCAGACAATAGTATGTTAATTGGTATTCCACAGGAATAGATCGCTGTTGTCTACTCAACACCGTTCTAATTGTTAATAGTTGAGTTAATTAGCAGCATGTGGGAAACGGAAACGCAATCAGACTTATTATTGATTCCTAAACTGTATTTTGGCGAAAATCTCAAACGTGTTTCGTTATCTCATTGAATTGTTCCCAAAATGATGAAAAAACGGTGTTTTGGGGTCGTGCCAACACTAATTAAATGCCATTCCAGCTGTTGGCAATTTTATTCTTTGGACTCCCTCAAGCTTCCCTATTTGTGCTTGCAAATTTTACGACCCCCATCGCAAGGGGATGAACAAGCCGTGTTAGGGAAACGGGGTCAACTTATCGAACACGTTGTTTGCTATTTTCTCGTTATTTATCATAATATTCCGACAAATTGCAATAGATGGGACTGAGTGTTGGGCGATTTGGCTCACTATCAAAATGTTAAATCCGGCGAAAAAATTTATTTAAGCGGATTTTCAGTCGAGGAGCGGTTTAGTGCACTTGTGCAATTCGGCGTTAAATTAAATTTTTCTCGTTTAATGTGCATGGAATTAGAGGAGTTTATGAGCTACTCACTTTGTTTTATGACAAGGAGGTGCTCAAGAAACAATTATTTTTCCGACTTGTTTGCCACCGAAATTAACTCCAAGAGAAAAATGGAGTTCAATTAATGTTTCCTCATATTTTCAACTTACACTTTTGTGTTTTTCTGTTTATTATTTCTTGTTTCATTTAGTCTTCCTGTTTAATTGTATTAAATTAGTCATTTAATTTTTTTCATGTTTTTTTTCATTTTTCTGTTACACTCTTGTTTTTTCCTATTTTCTACCTTCTCTTCAAAACTACTTTATTTCTTAGGCACACTTTTTGAGTTCTTCTATTCTCTCTCTTTATTTTCAACGCCTGAAATATGTAAAAATAACTTTAATTGTTTTCTTTATGAATAACAGTTTTGCATTGTTCTGTTTTTTTACTAACATTAATTTTATTGTTTGTAATATTTTTCTTAGTGGTGTTTATATTTTTTAAATAACTAAATAATTTTTTGTTTTCTTCCACTTTATTTTCTCA
>NW_025401063.1:2006464-2008987 GCF_015345945.1 Tribolium madens
ATTTTGAAAGTTGTTACCCCTGCTAATGTCCTGTTAAACGCACARTTATTACGTGTAAATAACGTACATGTGGCAGCTATTAATAACTCATCTGAAAGTGTGGAGAGGAGCAAACGGTGTTATCAGTCAAGCGGAAAGCAGATATTTTGATTGAATGTCTATTATAGAATTTTTACAAGCGAAATGTAATTCAAAATTCACAACTCTGCTCGAGCTAAATCTAACAATGAATGTTTTATGTGGCAATGCGGATTTAAGGGAACAAAGGATAATGTTTAATATGTAATAAGCTTTCCGGGCTTTTGCAGGAATAACGATCAAGCGTCAGGTTTGATAAAAATAGGAATAAGGAAGTTGGTGGTGTTATGCATTGCAATTCATAATAAATAAATTAAAATTAGAGAAAAATTGCTGCGCCAAGACGCCCCTGGCCAGTGTCTCTGTTTCAGTCCAATATATTCATACATACACAAAACTTTGCAAAAAATTATTTCTCTAAGTCTCTTAATTTTGATTCTTGTCAGAATTTTGAGCGATTTTGGGTACCTGGAGCTTATTTCAGCTAATAATTCCGAAACTATTATTTATAGCCCCTTTGTGTCTATTATCGTTGAAAAGCATATTAAATTTCCTACATTATAAAAAAAGATCATTGTTCTACCATAAATAGTATATAGAATATCACTAGTAAAGACAAAAATTGTCAATATGTTTTTATATTTCAAGCCTTCAATTTTTTAACTTAATATCTGAAAAACTACTCATCGTAGAGAATTTTAAACTGTTGCATAGTGTTCAGCGGGTGATTTTACGTCTAGAAAGGCATATTTCAAGAGTTTTTGCGAAAAAAATTGCCACATTTTTACGATTTTTAGTTACTTAACTATCAACATAATCCAAAACATGAACCATTTTTTATATACCAGAACTTTAACTGAAATTATGACAAATATGTAATTTCAACAAAGAAAAAGTGCCAAAAAAGTAACTAACATGAGCTTAAAATTTGGAAATTTAAAGAAATTTGTTTTTATTTTATCTAATTAATCTTATTTTGTATTGTTGATTTTCTTTTTTATATTAAGAATCATTTCATTTCGTTGTGTTATGTTACGTTCAAAATTTACACAAATGTTTCTCCATTTTTCACTGTATTTTTATTAATTTTTGTGTTTAGGCTTAGGTTTTGGGTATTTCTAAATTCTTTTTTATAATTTAGTTATTGTTTATTTATTTTAAATCATTTTTTCGTTTGCTGTTTTTCGTTTTTTGTCTATTTTCGGAAGTATTAATCATTTTTCCGTCTTTCTTTTTATTAGTCAAAAACGCAACTTACATGCAACCAAGTCCTAAATTTTTAGGAAAATACTCTTTATTTTATCTTACTTTTATGTATATTACTTTGATTATCATTTCTTGTGCAATACTTTTGAGTTTTTTTTTTGTTTTTTATGCCTTTCTTATTTTCATTTCTCTTTTATTAAACATGAGCTTATTGTTTAGAATTGGTTTGATTCTGATTTGCTTTTTTTTTGGTTTTACAGTTGTTTTTTTGTAAAAAAAATAAAACTTCTAAACTATACTAACCCTTTTTAATATAGTCTAGACGAAATTGACAAGATAAAAAAGTGATAATTTCTGAGCTTGAGATTTTATGTTTCAAGCCCTATTCTCAATTTTCTTACTTAATATCTCAAAAACTACTCATCGTAGAGCATTTTAAACGGTTGCATAGTGTTCAGTGGGTGATTTTGGTCTAGAAAGCCATGTTTCAGGAATTTTTGCGACAATAATTGCGACTCTTTTACGATTTTTACTTACCTAACTAATAATAACATAATCCAAAACATGAAAAATTTTTAATATACGGGAACTTTTAACCGAAATCACGACAAATATGTATTTTCAACAAAAAAAAAAACTGACAAAAAAGTAACTGACATAAGACTAAAGCTCCAAATTTAAAGAAATTTGTTTTCATTTTATCTTTTGTATTCTTGTCGTTTGATTTTCTTTTATTTTAAGTATCATTTCATTTTTATTGTGTTTACACAAATGTTTCCTCTTTTTATACCTTTTTCTCTGTATTTTCATTAATTTTTGTAGTTAGGTTCCTGTTTTGGGTATTTCTATATTCTTATTTTATAATCTAGTTATTTTTTATTTATTTTGAATGATTTTTTCGTTTTTCTTTTGCTTTTTTCCTTTTTTTTGTCTATTTTTCGGGAATATTAATAATTTTTCTTACTTAATATCTCAAAAAATACTAATCGAAAGAGCATTTTAAACTGTTGCATAGTGTTCAGCGTCTAGAAAGCCATATTTCAAGGGTTTTGCAACCAAAAATTGCGACTTTTTTACGATTTTTACTTACCTAACTAATAATAACATAATCCAAAAGATGAATCATTTTTAATATACAAGAACTTTAACCGAAATCACGACAAATATGTAATTTCAAAAAAAAAATGCCAAAAAAGTATCTGACATAAGGCTAAAGCTTGAAAATTTAAAGAAATTTGT
>NW_025401063.1:2009117-2020448 GCF_015345945.1 Tribolium madens
TTCTTATTTCTTCTTTTTATAACTTTTTCTCTTATTTTCACTAATTTTTGTGTTTAGGCTTCGGTTTTGTATTTTGTATTTCTATATACTTATTTTATAGTCTATTTTATATTTATTTTGAATGATTTTTTCGTTTGTCTTTTTTTGCTTTTTTCTTTTTTTTCTATTTTTCGAGAATATTAATGATTATTCCGTTGTAACTTTCTTTTAATTAGCCAAAAACGCAACTTACATGTAGCCAAACCCTAAATTTTTAAGAAAATACTCTTCATTGTATTTTATTTTATGTAGGTATATTACTTTGATTATATTTTTTTGTGCAAAATTTTTGAGTTTTTTGTTTTTTCTTTCTTTGCTATTTCCGTTTTTTTTACTAAACATGAACTTATAGTTTAAAATTTGTTTAATTCTGATTTGTTGTTCTGTTTTTTTTAACTATGAACTACACACTCCAGATGTGTTTTTTTGTAACAAAATTTTTTTTTTCCACTTTTTCGGTTAAAGGGTTTTAAAAAAAAACAAATCAAGGTAACTTTATATTTTTTTAAGAAAAATTTGTTAAAATATCTAGAAAAAGCCTCCATGATAAAACATAATTAGCATTCTGCATAATTGCGAGCCGCCTTCGCATCAAATTAGGTCGAATGCAACCTGCTTTCCGCGAATCGAACAACCGTTTCATTTCCACGAAGAAAAACTTACATGCGGCTAAATCCTGCAGCTGCTGAAACTCCTGCGGGGACAGTTTGTCCCACTGTAGCGTCATCGTTCAGCAGGAAGTCAACTCCCACTCCCGGATCACCTAGAAAAATCCAAAATTTACCAACCAAAAACCCAGAAATAGATTTAATTGTTTTCCTAGCGCAAATGTTGTTTGCGGTGTTGAATTTAATCGGAAAATCGCTTTTTCGTTTCTAATTAACTCCGACATGTGCACTTACGAAATGAGTTTATAATTAGACGGGGAAAAATCGTTTTATAATTTGTTGGTGTTTATGTTTGTCTGCCATTTATAGCCGCATTCTTCACGTTGCAGGACTTTACGTTGTAAAAATACCTCCATAAACAAGTCAATTATAAACTTGGCGAAAATCCAGATTCGGAGGCCCAAAATACGCGATTTGTCGCAAAATGAACAATAAAAATTTTTGATTTTTACACATTTGCAAGCCAAGATTCGTAACGAAGTAATTAGTAAATATTAGTTGAGAAAATACTGAATGCGAGGCTCTTGATAAAGAGGCTGAAAAGACTTGTATTTACATTCCTGAAATGAAACTGTCGACGAAAATAAATAATTTTTCAATTTTATTTCATTTAGCGTTTCATTGTAGGCGACACTGAAATTAATATGACCTGAAAGCTGAAATTTCATTTCGAATATACTGAGTCATCAAATTCAATTATGAATTACGTCTCAGCGATACCAACCTAATGAAAATTGCTGTTTTACGTACTTGAATTTTTTTTAAACTAGTCCAACATGTAATTAATATTTTTGACATTCAAGTTCGCAACTGCAGCCAAGTAAAAAGCAAAAAACCCTAGAGCTTATAACAAAATTAAACTCGTAGTGAAAACCTACTACTGAATAATTTTTAGTGTTTTAAGAGTATAGTTAGTCCAAAATGTACAACTATAGAAAGAGACAAAACTAATTTTTTGGCTCCAATTTGTCTTTTTTTACCAATGTATATCTTAGATTTGCCAGGTTCTAATATGTTTTTGTTTAGTTAACAAGTGTAGCCAACCAAAAATAAAAAATCACTAGAAATTTGTTGCTATTCAAACATTCTCTTATTATTATTATTCAAAAAATACGTTTTATTTATTTTTCTGCAGTACCAACCTGACGAAACTAAATTTCCATTAGTGTTTAAATATCCTGCAAAAGGCAGTAATGTTTTTGAAACTTGTGTTCTATTATTGTGACTTTTGTGTTTTATTCTTTTTATACAATTGTTTTCTTACCTTTTTTATTTTCTTTTTATATTTTTATTTGTCTATCGATGGCTAATAAATAAAAAATAAAAATTTCGGCGATTAAATAAAGATTAATTGTAAAATATGTATTATTTTTTCAAAATTTTAATTTTTATTTTTCCTAAATGAGACACCGTCTCAATCTATGGGAAATTTCGAGAATATTAAAAAAATCGAAAAACGCCAATCTAGAGATTTTGCAAAATAAATTTGCTGGCCTAATGGGCCGTGTAAAAAATTTATTAAATTAATTTGTTATTAACAATTTAGTTAAAAAAAATGGTCATTTTTTACTTTACCGGATTTTCGAACTACACTAAAGTTTTCTTCTGCAAAATGTCAAAATACGGAAAAAATTTTCATTTTTATTTTTCCTAAATGAGGCACTGTCGCAATCTAAAGGAAGTTTCGAGAATATTAAATTAAAAAGCACCGACGTAGAAATTTTGCAAAATAAATTTGTTGCCTTCGTGGTCCGTGTAAAAAAATCTATTAAATTAACGATTTGTTATTAACATTTTAGTTTAAAAAAATGGTCTTTTTGTGCTTTAATGGCTTTTCGAACTTCACTAAAGTTTTCTTCTGCAAAAAGTCAAATTACGGAAAAAAAATTAATTGTAAAATAGGTATGTATTATTATTTCAAAATTTTCATTTTTATTTTTCCTAAATGAGACCGTCGCAATCTAGAGGAAACTTCGAGAATATTAAAAAGAATCGAAAAGCGCCAAACTAGAAATTTTGCAAAATAAATTTGTTGCCTTCGTGGGCCGTGAAAAAAATTCTATTAAATTAACTATTCTATTAAATTAATTTGTTATAAACGATTTAGTTAAAAAAAATGGTCATTTTTTACTTTACCGGTTTTTCGAACTTTACTAAACTTTTCTTCTGCAAAATGTCAAATTACGGAAAAAATTTAATTGTAAAATATGTATTATTTTTTCAAAATTTTCGTTTTTATTTTTCTTAAATGAGACCACGTCGCAATCTAAAGGAAGCGCCAACATAGAAATTTTGCAAAATAATTTGTTAGCCTTCGTGGGCCATGTAAAAAATTCTATTAAATTAACGTTTTGTTATTAACAATTAATTTAAAAAAAATGGTCTTTTTTTACTTCACCGGCTTTTCGAACTGCACTAAAGTTTTCTTCTGCAAAATGTCAAATTACAGAAAAAAATTAATTGTAAAATATGTATTATTTATTCAAAATTTTAATTTTTTTCCTAAATGAGACACCGTCGCAATTTATAGAAAATTTTGCAAAATTTTCAGCTGAAAAACCCTTCAAAAGGCTGAAACGTATTCTCAAGCCATCGGTTGGCAACAAAAACAGAATCGCCAACCTTCAGCAAAATCCATTCACGTTTTTTCAGAAAAAAATCAGCTTTTTCAGTCAGACCGCAATGCAGAACCCACAATCTCATTTACCAACTTTCAGAAAAAAACCACTGGGGATTTGTTTTCGTCAGATTGGTGAAAAAACTGTCAGAGCAGTGCTACCAACGCCTGAAACGTAATTTCACCAAATCATGAGACAATTAAGAGCCTTGTTTTCTTCTCGCATACAAACAACTCAATTGTTCTCGAATAAATTAAAAACCAGATAACGTCACTCATCTGTTATTAAACTTTGCGAGGGTAAGTAAATAAACCACAGATGGGTTATATTTCCAAGATAACTTTATTTAATAATAAAAAAAAATCACACAGCCCTCGTAAAATAAAAACAATTGAGATAAGTTTTATCGCCACCGTTCGAGTGAATTAAATTCGTCAAGACTTGGGGCTTTTTTACGACAAAATTCTCGAAGAAAAATTCTGTTTACCTTCCAAAACCACCAGTTGCGTCCATCTCCAGGTGGTCATCGATCGTTAATTGGGTCAAGTTCGAATTCCACAGAAACGGAATAATTTTCCGGATAAAAAGCCCGACATTTTAAAACAATGTTGGCTTTGTTTATACTCAAATATGCTGTGTTTTCAAACAATTCAGACGGATTTTCATGGAATTCTATACATGTTTTGTAGTCGGCTTTCGGAGTTTGAAATAAAAAAAGCGAAAAGTTTTTGCTGCCCACGAAATAACTAATAAATGGCTTTTATAGCTAATAAAAGGCTTAAAATATCCCGAATTATTCAGTTGTAATTCGAGTGTCACAAAGGCATAGTTTACAAAAGCAATTTTAACATTCGCACACAACGAATTTGCAAAATAAAGCCACACAATCAGACCAAAATTTTATTTTACAATTGTACAGGGTGAATAAATAAAGTTTAAAAACTGTCATAACTGAGTCAATTACAAAGCCTAGTCCTGTTTTTTTTAATCTATTGGCAACACTGCTTCAGGTGGCCGCTATTTTCGTCGAAAATGAAAAACTATGACGTTTGAATTTGACACTCAAGGTTGTCATATTAGAACTTCAAATTTGTTGCCAACCTTTCATTTTTAAACGCCAAATGGTTTTTAAAATGATATTTTTAATAAAATAAATTTTAGTTGAAAATTGTAAAGTTCAGCCCTGAATTTTAATCTATTGGCAACACTGAATAAATTAGGATGTTCCCTGTTTCAGGTGACGGCGATTTTCCAAGAAAATGAATGGCAATTTCCTATAAAACTGTGATGTTTCAATTTGCCAATCAAGGTTGCCAAATTAAAACTTTAAATTAGTTGCCAACCTTTAATTGTCAAACGTCAAATGGTTTTTAAAATTTAATTTTTAGTGAAATGTATTATTAGTTGGAATTATAAAGTTTAGTCCTAATTTTGCTGCCTAATTTTAACCTATTGGCAACACTGATTGAATTACTACCCCCCTGTTTTAGGTCGTCAAAAATGAAAAACTATGACGTTTGAATTTGACACTCAAAGTTGCCAAATTAGAACTTCAAATTTGTTGTCAACCTTTCATTTTTAAACGTCAAATGGTTTTTAAAATGACATTTTCAATTAAATGTATTTTAGTTGAAAATTATAAAGCTCAGTCCTGAATTTTAATTTGTTGGCAACACTGAATAAATTAGGATATTCCCTGTTTCAGGTGACGGCTATTTCCAAGAAAATAAATGGCAATTGCCTATATAACTGTGATGTTTCAATTTGCCAATCAAGGTTGCCAAATTAAAACTTTAAATTTGTTGCCAACCTTTAATTGTCAAACGTCAAATGGTTTTTAAAATTTAATTTTTAGTGAAATGTATTATTAGTTAAAATTATAAAGCTTAGTCCTAATTTTGCTTCCTAATTTTAACCTATTGGCAACACTGATTGAATTACTATCCTCTTGTTTCAGGTGACAGCTATTTTCGTCGAAAACGAATGATAATTGCCTATAAAAATATGACGTTTCAATTTGACAGTCAAGGTTGCCAAATTTATTGCCAACCTTTAATTTTTAAACGTAAACTGGTTTTCAAAATGTCATTTTCAAAGGACTGTATTTTTAGTTGAAAGTTTTTAAAACATATGCTCAGTTTTTGAACTATCAAAATCATAGAATTTCCATTAGACAGATTTTAGTGAAATCTCCTTTATACAAGGTGAGCCAGAACTCGCGCCCCAGAGAAAGGTACTATGCCTATTGGAAAAATAATTTTCCAAATTTTTTTTTGCTACTGGCTATTAGAAGAGGAAACAAGGAAGCTATATCCTAAATTGTAACTCGGTTTAATGTTATTTGTGGCTTTTATTGGCAAAATTTTTGTATCTTTAATAAATAATTATGAAAAAATATATACAAGATCATCAGTATCATTAATTAGACATAAAAAAATGTCAAATGTCAAATGACAGATAGAATTTTTTAAATCTTTTTTCCATGTTCCTGGTATCTTATCTTACTTGAAATTTTTCTCTGGGGCGCGAGTTCTGGCGCATCCTGTATAACTAGTATTAAAAAATAGAGAATTTGAAACGAGTTTTTTTGCTTTTGAAATTGTTTTTTAATTAATAATTGTTGAATCAATTTATTTGTGTTCTTTGTGTAGATATTTTCAACCACTAATTAATTTCATATACGTTTCGCCCTTTTTGCGACTTCTTTAGTACTCGTGATGCCACTTGATTCGAATTTTTTTTCTAACTCCCCTAAATCTTTTTTTTTAATATTAACTGAAATAAAAAAAAAACAGATTAACAATAAATACGTAGAATTTTTCTAAAAACGAACAAAAAAAACAAAACTTCGTCGACTTTAACTGAACTTTCCCATTTTTCTAAAGCAACATTTCAGTTGAAAACCTTGTTTTCAATAACTGCCAACTGCAAAACCCAAATTAGTTTTCAAAGCTTTTAATTTCGGAGCAAAGCAATATTTTTAATTGTTTTTTCCCCTTCCGTCGCAGCCACCCCACCGAAGTTGTTACGTATCACTGTTATCATATCAGTTACGTGTTTATGTTATTATTTACTTAAACTAATTCGTGCAGCTCCGTTGAATAATAATGCATTACTTAATGACTCCGACCGGTAAATTTGCATCGACCTCTTAACAAATTTGCTCTTTGGGCCCACCAAAACGCTTTTTGGGCCATTTTCTCGGTGAAAATTCGAAAAAGTGCCCCGAAAAAAACCAAAAAGGGGTTGGTATCGATTTGTGTGATAAGTGTTTTTATCGTGATACTTACTTCATTGCGGTGTTTTCCATGTGTGACACTCGGTGTAAACAACACTAAAATATTTTAAAAATATCTCGCGAGATCATAGATGAAGAGCGCGACGCAACGTCACTTGGCTGCGGAACCGGCGAGTTTGGTTGGACAGCCGAAGAAGCTGTTGTTGTCATGGCAACAGCCGGGCTATGCCGCGATTTAGCCATCTAGTGGACGGTAGATGAACTAGTGCAGAGCGTAGACGCAGGTCTTAAGGAAAAAAACTGCTTTTTTATTTACTGTTTTAGTTTTAAGGGGAATTATAATTAAATTATTTTTTATAATAAAATAATTATTACATCAGCGACTATTTAGTTGCTCCACACCTCAAAAGTTTCGCCGAACACATAAAAATTTCTCATATTTTTCATAAATACATAAGACTAAAACTCGGAATTTTTTACTCAAAAACATTTTTTTGAATAAATTAGAAAATTTGAATTAGTGATTGATTATAAGAAGCCTTTTGTCTCCGTTTTAGCCATCTCGAGGATGGAAGAGGAACTAGCTAGTCTATAGATGTTAAAAGAAAATTTTCACATTTTCGGTCAAAAATCATGAAAATCTAGAAGAATTTTAAAGCAAAATAAAAATTTGTAACTTTTTTTTTATGATTTTTTTTATAAATCATCTTTTTTCTAATACATTTAAAAATTATAATTGAAAAACGAAAACTATTAAAAAATAATTTGCCGTAATTGCACCCTCTAGTGGTTGGTAGACAAGCAACGAGCAAAATCAAACTTATGATTGTTTTTTAAAGGAAAACTGTTTTTAAAATCAGAAAATTTATTTTTGAATTATTTATTGTAACAATCATGAAAATCAATAACGACCCCTTTTAATTTTAAATACAGTGTGTCCACGGATAGGTAAAACGACTCCTGAAAAAATGTTAAAAAAATTCTATCTATTAAAATTTCGAAGTTATGAAAGTTTCAATTTTGAACTTTGACTCTATTTATTTCTGTTGGAAAAATAGTTTTCCAGATTTTTTTGATACTAGCAATTAGAAGAGGAAACAAGGAAGCTATATCCTAAATTGTAACTCGGTTTAATGTTATTTGTGGTTTTTATGAGCAAAATTTTTGTACCCTTAATAAATAATTATGAAAAAATATATACAAGATCATCAGTATCATTAAATAGACATGAAAAAATGTCAAATGTCAAATGACAGATATCTTACTTAAAATTTTTCTCTGGGGCTTGAGTTCTGGCGCAGCCTGTTTAACTAGTATTAAAAAATAGAGAATTTGAAACGAGTTTTTTTGCTTTTGAATTTTTTTTTAATTAATCATTTTTGAATCAATTTATTTGTGTTCTTTGTGTAGATATTTTCAACCACTACTTAATTTCATATCATGAAAATCTAGAAGAATTTTAAAGCAAAATAAAAATTTGTAACTATTTTTTTAAAATGATTCCTTTTATAAATCACCTTATTTCGAATAAGTACATTTAAAAATTATAATTGAAAAATGAAAACTATTAAAAAAATATTTTGCGGTAATTGCACCCTCTAGTGGTCGGTAGACAAGCAACGAGCAAAATCAAACTTATGAATGTTTTTTAAAGGAAAACTATTTTTAAAATCAGAAAATTTATTTTTGAATTATTTAGTGTAATCATGAAAATCAATAACGACCCCTTTTAATTTTAAATACAGTGTGTCCACGGATAAGAGAAACGACTCTTGTAAAAGATGAATAATTCTTAATTTAAATTTTCTTTCTTTGGCCCTTTGGGGTTCACCCTGCTTAGTTAAAGACTAATTTCTAACATAATTTTAGTTTTGAAAAATCAAGTATGCCTTAGGAATTTTTAAAAAACCTATTCTTATAACTCCGTTTCTTTAGAAAATATTATTCTGAACTTCAGCAACCTGGCTAATATTTTGAAAAACGAAACAAATTTAACAGAAGAATCTTTTCACGATATTCAAAATGTTCACGAAACGTTCGCAATTTCCGGTTAAAAATTTGATCATCTGGTGGACGGTAGATGAACTAGCGCAGAGCGTAGACGCAGATCTTAAGGAAAAATACGGTTTTTTTTATTTACTGTTTTAGTTTTAATTAGAATGTGAATATGTACCTACTATAATTAAATTATTTTTTATAATAAAACAAGTTTCTGATAATTATTACATCAGCGACTATTTAGTTGCTCCACACCTCAAAAGTTTCTCCGAACACATAAAAATTTCTCATATTTTTCATAAATAAATAAGACTAAAACTCGGGATTTTTTACTCAAAAACATTTTTTTTTTGAATAAATTAAAAAAATTGAATTAGTGATTGATTATAAAAAGCCTTTTGTCTCCGTTTTAGCCATCTCGAGATGTTAAAAGAAAAACTTTTTTTATATTCACATTTTCGGTCAAAAATCATGAAAATCTAGAAGAATTTTAAAGCAAAATAAAATTTTGTAACTATTATTTTTTAATGATTCCTTTTATAAATCATCTTTTTTCTAATACATAATTGAAAAACGAAAACTATTAAAAAAATTATTTTGTCGCAATTGCACCCTCTAGTGGGCGGTAGACAAGCAACGAGTAAAATCGAACTTATGAATGTTTTTTAAAGGAAAACTGTTTAAAAAAATTATTTGTGAGTTATTTAATGTAATAATCATGAAAATCAATAACAACCCCTTTTAAGTGTGTCCACGGATAGGTGAAATTAGTTAAAAAATTAATTTAAATTTTCTTTTTTTGGGGTTCAGTCCATAACATAATTTTAATTTTGAAAAATCAAGTATGCCATAGAAATTTTTAAAAAACCTATTCTTATAACTCAATTTCTTTAGAAAATTATTTTTTTGAACTGCAGCAACCTTGCTAATATTTTGAAAAACAAAACAAATTTAGCAGAAGAATCTTCTCACGATGTTCAAATTGTCCACGGAATGTTTGCAATTTCCGGTCAAAAATTTTGATCAGGAATATCATGATAAACTTTTCACTTACCCAGTTGAATAAAATAATAATAAAAATAAAAATTATCTCATTTTGAGTTTGTTAAGGAAGGTCAACGGAATTGTTACCTCAAAAGGACTTGAATTAAATATATTTTTGAAATTTTAAAAGTGGTTTTATTTTTGTTAATATGTATAACAAATAAATAAAATCACTGCTTCAATCAAAAATAAATATTAACGTTTGTTTTTTGCGCTGCTGCTTTCTTTGACTGTAACTACCTAATTTTAAAGTAATTGATGTTAGTTTTTTATACCAGGTGAATAAAAAGTATGGAACCAAACGTTTTTTGCTTAAACTATTTATTTTTTGAAAAAACTAATTGATGAGTGATAAAGTACTATAAAAATGTGATGATTTAACAAGAATAAAATTTTTCGAAGTTTCCTTTTGTTTTTGAGTTCTACAAAAAAAAATATTTTTTTAAATGGCAACCCACTATAAAACCATTTTTCTCATAAAAGCTATACTCTAAGGATTACAACTATCTCCTTTATATTTAATTTTCTCAAAAAAATTTTTCACATAAATTGCAATTTTGACAAAAGAAAATCGAATAACTCAAAAACAAAACAAAAATTTCGTTGTGAAAATACGATCACATTTTTTATATTACTTTCATTTATATTAATTATTATTTTCTGGTGGCAATTGATTAAAAATAAAACCGCTTGGTTCCATACTTTATATTCACCCTGTATGTATAAAGTTAATAATAATAATTACTTTTATAAAATAAAAGTAAATCATTTTTAATTCAATTGAGGGGACGAGAAAATTTTTGGAATATGAATAGCAGATAAGCTTCCAATGCTTTTTCGAAAATAAGCATTGTTTACCATTTCTATTATTAAGTTATTGAAGTAAATATTATTCATAATTTTCATCAATTTTAAACAGATATCATTATCACTGCTTAATCAGCTTTCCAAGTCGAGTTTAGTTTTATTTGAGACTGAAACAGGATACATATGAATACGTTTTCCGTTTTAATATCAGAGACAATACTTTTATTTTTAAACCAACAATTGAAGTGGTTGGTAGTGAAATTCTTGTAAGTACATTTTAAAAATTCGATATTCTCCTATAATGAACAAAAAGTAGTTTTTATATTAAAGTTTCACAATTAATAGTAGTTTTTTTTCAGAAAAATGTGGTTAATTTTACCCAGTTTGCTGGTTTTGTCACACATTAAATATGGGCAAACTGCTTATTGCCATCAGAAGAAAACTTATAGATTTGAATGTTCCAACCTACAATCTCTTAGCGAAATTATTCATTTTGTTCCTGGTGATACAGCGGCTATGACGTATTTAACAATAACCAACTCAAACATTTCGACTATAAATGCTTCAGATTTATCCGCTGAAGTTCTTAGCATAAACCAAATACATGAGTTAACGTTAAGTAGACTCCATATCAAAAAAATTCTACCAGGAGTATTTCTATACCAGTGTGAATTACGAACATTGAACCTCGAAGACAACAACATGACAGAGATTTTAAACGGCGTCTTTAATGTGCTTCACAATTTAAAAACATTAGACTTGAGCAACAACAAAATTAACAGAATCGAAAAATATTCTCTTAAGGGCATGGACAAATTGGGAAGCCTAAATCTAGCAGGAAATAATTTATCAGTTCTTGAGGAAGGCATTTTCGAAACGTTGCCTAATCTGAAGGTTTTAAATCTAGAACGAAACGCCA
>NW_025401063.1:2020883-2037654 GCF_015345945.1 Tribolium madens
CATTACCAAAATAGAAAAAAATTCTTTCAAGAAGATTGACAACCTAAATATACTATATCTAGGTAAGAATAAACTATCGAGAATTGAAGATGGCAGATTCGAAACGTTGTTAAGTTTAGACGAGTTATATTTGAATAACAATCAAATTCTCATTATAGATAAACCATTTTTTTGTAATACACTAAGAGTACTAGATTTAAGTCATAACAATATAACAAATGTTTATCCACATGCTTTTCAAAATTTAAAAGAATTGCAAACATTAGATTTATCTCAAAATCGAATCAAAAAATTACCATTTGGGGTTTTTGATAGTTTAAAAAAACTTACAGTTTTAAATCTTTCCAATAATCAATTATTATATTTGGATCTTGAAGTCCTAATTTCTCTATTAAATTTAGAAGAATTGAATCTCGATAATAACAAACTTTCTTACATGAATGGATATGAACTGCGACAACACCTAATGAATTTGCAAACCATTTATTTGGATCATAATTTCCTAAATTGCAGCAACCTTGTTAATATTTTAAAAAACAAAATAAGTTTAGCAGAAGGAACTTCTCACGATGTTGAAAATGTTCACGGAATTGCGTGTGTCAATAATGCAAGTTTAATAAATAAAATTAAAACATTAAACAGTTCACAATTTACGGCCAAAAATTCCGATGAAGAATTTCATAACGAACTTTTCGGTTATTTAAACCAGTATAAAGTCGAAATAATGAATAATAATAAAACTACATTAATACTTATTGTTGTCATTTTAATCATAATTTCTATTTTGTTAATTTGTATTGTTTATCTGTTTTTTAGTTCTTTAAAACACAAACGTAGGCATAGATCAATAGAATTGTTATCTTAGAAAAAAAATTGTTAAATATAGGTATGTATCTTAAGTTTCCTGTATTTTTGTAACAAATATACATTTTCATTTTCTTTCGGTTTTTGTTTTCCCCCTAACTCACATTTAATCTGTATTTTGATCATCTGATTTTTGAATAGTTTAATTATATTTCTTATTTTTTATTAATTAATTTTTTGTCATTTACTTCACGAAAAATAAAATTAAAATACGTAATGTAAATACAAAAGACCTTCATTTACTTACCTCTACCCTGAAATCGATTAAGAGTGACTCAAAAACGGGATAAAAAATCAAACACTTTCTCTTTTATGAAATAACTTTAATTTACAAGTGTCCGAGGCACATTAGAACACAAATAATAAATAAAATCATTACAAACATAAAAAACCTATGTTGGAAATACAAATTAACGACTAATTTTCTACAACGATTAATACTACTTTGAAAATATCAATTTTAAAACGATGTACATGTTTTGTTTCTCCATTTTACCGTTGGAAATCTGATATCCCAAGCACATAGTCATCAGTTTTCCAATGAAACTGCTTTTTACATGAAAATTAAGTACACATCAGATAAATCGGTAAAGTTTTTCTCACGTATTGTAATTGACTCGAAAATGACAATTTGAATTATGAAGTGTGTAAAATTAGCTTGGAAAAGTACTAGAAATGGATGGAATTCCTTGAACGGTAAAAAATCCGTCTCGAAATGATTTTAGATCAACAATTCTACTTAAAACGATTCTATAAATTTTGTTAAAAAACGAATCACAAAAATCACTCAACTGTCCATGCTTAAAACCGGAAATTGTTGACCTAAAATAGGAAAACATTTAACAGTTTTTATAAAATTTCTTAATAAATTCAATACAATTTACAAACAACAGTCGTCGTCACATTTAAAGGGAAAAAAGTGTCAATTATTGTTTCCTTGTGTTGGTTTTAGTTGAACACATTTCAGGCAAATTTTCCAAATACATACAAAAATGTGTACACCTAAAATGGACCCTTCATGGTTTTTTTTTCATTATTTACAAAGTTTCACATACAACAAAATAGATTGTCTTTTCGTATTCAAGAGGCCCACGCTCAGGTAAGACTTTCAAACATAACAAAAATATAATAACATTGTGCGAAATAACGAAACGAATTGAGCAATTTTTTATTCATGGCAAACAAATCCCTTCGAAATCTCATTATGGCATCGAAATAAATAAGTGATGTCTTAAATTAAAAGGAACTTCTTACCTCAATTTTACAACAATTGCAAGGGGGCAGCACGAAATCGATGTAAAACCCACGGTTTTATAACAATTAATTTAGAATTATTTTGCGTTGGGTAAACTTGACAATTTGTTTCCCCTACAAAAAGAAAAACTAAAAATGGGTAAATCACCGATGGATACATACTTTGACTTTCGATTTTTGTGTGACTGACTGAAAGTGTGCTGTTTTACCGGCGGAGGCGGCTGTCGGTACGGTTGACCACTCCCGGGGATTACCCTATTATCAGCTAAAACGCATTATATCAGAAATTAAGTTGGCAACACTGAATCATAACTACTAACATGGAAGGACGTAAGGCATACCATGGTAGACACCAGGTGGCGCTATTCTCGGCCTATCAAAATGAGACACATCCCCGGCGGGGGTTGGTGACCGACTACTTCGGGTGGTACCAGACGTGTTGCTCATCTTAAATAATTCAAAAATCAAGTTTTGTATTTTTTGAGGTTAGATTTTACTTGTCTAAAAAGCATCGGCGGTATGGGAAACCCCGGCCCGTAGTTGTACTGATTCGGGGGCGTTTCAGGGGGCGTTCTGTACATCCCCGGATTTGGGGGGCAATACCCCGCCACTACAGTCGCCGCCGGTGAATTCGTCCCGGTGCTACTTTGACTCGACCCCAAGACAAATCCTTTCGGGGGACCCCCAAACTTATTGCTTTTTTGTCTCACGTCAAAATGGGGCGGAGTCATTTTATTCAACATATAATTCGAATGATTCTGATTTTGTACGAAACTCATTTGTGACATATTTTGTGTGAGTTGTTGCATCACAGCATTTTGGTGGTTGTTTTCCTGGAGGTGGCTCGAGAATTGCGTATGGGAGACGGAGGCGGTGCAATTGTTGGGGGTGGAGGTATTTTGGGGGTATTGTGGGTAGTAGACGGGGTTTTGCGTGTAGACAACATTCGGTTGGTAGCCCTGATTGGGATAGACAAGAGGGGGATAGACGGGGACCAAATCGGGGTTTGGGGGAGGAGGAGGAGGCGGAGCTTGGTACGAGATAGGGAATCGTGGCGGGGGCGGGTTTGAAGGTGGGGCGTTCGGATAGAACGTGATTGGTTGTTGGTAGTAGGAAGGTGGGGGTTGATATGTTATGTTGTTATCTGGGACGTAGTAAGTACCGCCCATTTCGTTCATTGGTGGAGGTTCCTACAATTGACAAATCAGAAACGTAGTTATACCAGGTGAATAAAAAGTATAGAACCAAACGTTTTTTGCTTAAACTATTTATTTTTTTAAAAAACTAATTAATGATTTAACAAGAAAAAATTTTTACGAAGTTTCCTTTTGTTTTTGAGTTCTACAAAAAAAAATATTTTTTTAAATGGCAACCCACTATAAAATTATTTTTCACATAAAAGCTATACTCTAAGGATTACAACTATCTGCTTTATACAGGGTGTTCCGTTTTTATTGTTACAAATTTAAACAGGTGATAGGATATTCAATTCTAAGACAAAAGTTTCCTATAAACATGTATCGAAAAATGCTTGGTAAGGGAGCTACACCCCCTGAAAGGGGGCTAATAGGTTTTTGCTAATGTTTTAGAAACCATTTAAGATAAAATTACAAAATTTGGTACAGATAATAATCTTTATACACCTAAACGAATTCAAACATCAAATGTCGAAATTTTTAATCAGGGGCGTCCGAAACTGGTGGGGTTTAGGGTAAAAAAAATACCTATTTATTTTGGCTTTAGTTTCTTTAGTTATGCATTGAGCAAAATGATGGTCACTTTGAACAACTCCTTTAGATTTAGGCAAATTCATTTAATTAATGTTATTATTGTTACTGTAATGTAATGTTAATTAATTGAGGTTGATTAAAAAATATGAATTTCTTGCTTTTATTATTCTGTTAATTCTGATTTATTTGAATGTTGTATTGGTGTGTAACATAAATTTTAAATCAATTTTATTCAAAGACACTAAGTAGTATCGACACAAGAGAGACTTTTCTGTGATAAACTATCGAACTTAAGATTTTGTTGCTGAAAGTACCGAGAAACTAAAGTCAAAATAAATAGGGTATTTTTTTACCTTAAACTCCCCCAGTTTCGTACGCCCCTGATTAAAAATTTCGACATTTGATGTTTGAATTCGTTTAGGTGTATAAAGGTTATCATCTGTACCAAATTTTTTAAATGGTTTCTGAAATATTAGCAAAAACAAGTTAGCCCTTTTCAAAGGGTGTAGCTCCGTTACCAAGCATTTTTCGAAACATGTTTATAGGAAACTTTTGTTTTAGAATTGAATTGCCTATCATCTGTTTAAATTTGTAACAATAAAAACGGAACACCCTGTATTTAATTTTTTCAAAAAAAATTTTTCACATAACTTAAAAAAAAAATCGCATAACTCAAAAACAAAACAAAATTTCGTTCAGAAAATACGATCACATTTTTTATATTACTTTAATTTATATTAATTATTATTTTCTGGTGGCAAATGATTAAAAATAAAACCGCTTGGTTCCATACTTTATATTCACCCTGTATGTGGGTGGTAACACACCATTCGTCCTTCGAAATGTGGCGAGATGGGTACGTTGTACACGATGCATGGTTGCTGGTAGAATGGTACAGTTTCATGACTCGATGGTGGATACGCAGGCCCATAAACTGGATACCCACCCATGTTATTATCACCCATAAATGGAAAAGTTCGATTCGGTGGTGGGGAGTAAGGCAAACTAGGACTGGTCGAACTGTTAGTCACGTGGGATTTATGATTAGGCGAAAGTTTCGAATTTCGTTTTTTCGGTGATACACTTTGTGGTGATGTTTTTTTCGGTGAAGGAGGCGGTTTCGAAGTGACAAACCCAGGAGGCGGATTATTCGGATCGTAGTGGTACAAAGAGCCGTCCTCGTTTTTGATTGGTTCCCCAGTTTGCGGATTGATAATAATACTGCCTTTTGGAACACGCTGTATATCAGTGACGGCCCAAACAATCGAGTCTTTCTCATTCGACTCGACGATCTGATTGGGGGTGGAGGTAGGGGAGGGGGTTATCGACTCGGACATTTGCGATTGGGATTTGTAACCGGAACTTGAAGGGCTTAGACGCCACGAGACCGAACTAGCGCCCGAATCTGAAAAACAATTGAACAAAAGGACACAAAGGGTTATAACCGACCTTGTTTGGTTAGGAGACGAGGGCCGGCACTGTGAGTCGACACGACGCTGTCTCCGCGGTTTAGGACTCCGGCGTAGCCCCCAAAACTGTAACTTTTAGCGACGTAAGGACGCGAAGTCTCGCCGGCTTCCTCCGAGAGAACCTAAAGAGGAATTGTGAAAATTAACCGAAAATTTGGACTTACTTTAGTCAATTTTCCGGCCCTTCGGGTATGTTCGGGCAATTGGAGGCGGAATCTCGACGAGTTTTCGCTATCGGTGCTAGACCATGGGATTTCAGCCCACTCGAAATCCTCACTACTGCCCCCATCTTGCATCTGACGCAACAGACACAACTCCTGCAAAATAAAAAGCTACCATTGGTTTACATACTATACAGGGTGTTCTGCTTAAACCCCACATTAAAAGTATTGGGAGTCCGAATAATCATAATTATTTGAAAATTGGTACATAGCCCTAATTCATCAAGTCCTTCTAAATGAAAATATTTCCAAGATGGTGGCACTTCCTGTTATACCGGAAGTCGGTCTCAATTTTCTTATTTTAAATAGAAAACTATATTTTTTACTGCGTTTTTGGATTAATCGGGTTATTTTAAGGGAGTTTTCATCAGCTTTCCCTATACCTAAATTTAGCCGTTTTTGATTAATTTAAAGTTTTTCAAAAAATTTTGCATCTGCACCTTCCAATTTAAAGATCGGTAACTGGGCCATTAAAAAAATATATAATTCGTTTTTTTGGCGTTTGAAAGAGAACGCTTAGATCTTTCTTCTGGTATTTTCAAATTTTGAAAAAAAAATATCAAACCCTAAAATTTTAAGGTTACTTTTGTAATAATTTAAATACCCATAACTCAATGTTTCCAAATGAAATTTAATTCTGCATCGATCTGTATTTACATTCTCTATACCTAAATTTAATAATTTTTAAGTTATGATGACTTTTTTAAGACTACAGAACATTTATTACTAGTTACACTCGTTTTCGCATAGTTTGGTATGGAAGTCAAAAAGTTTCTCTAAAAACGTCAACGGTAAATTATTATTTGATAAATAGTGAAAAATATGGAGAATCAAAGTTACTCAAACTTAATTATTATTGATAGGTTCTACAATGCGATCATTTTAATTTATAATTAAAGTAGGCGTTTTTTTTTCTTTATGAATGATTAACTAGTGCAAACTGAAGGAAAACATGTATTCTAATTAAATATTAACGTTCGAAATCTTATTATTTGACTTTTCAACTTGATTAACTATGATAATCACCGTTTTCATACAAATTAAAAATCTAATAAAGCCTACTCCAACTATCAATTCAAATAATTACATGACATTAGTTATATTAATTATCAAGTAGCTAGTATTATTTATTATTATTATTCTTGCATTTTATTGTACAACAACTCTAATTATTAATTCAAATGATCATATGATATTAGTTATATTAATTATCAAGTAGCCAGTATTATTTATTATTATTCTTCTTGCATTTTATTGTACAAACTACCAGTTTTAATTTCATTTGTTTATACTTGCATCTACTTAAAGCTAGCAAGTGAGGAAAATTTTAGTTCTCTGAATTTATTTATTTTTTATATTTTCTTTGAGGTTAGCTTGATTTAAATCTAAGTTTGAGTAGCTTTGATTCTCCATATTTTGGCACTATTTGTCAAATAATAATTCACTGTCCACGTTTATTGAAAAACAATTTTGACATTTTTGATTTCCATAGCAAACTATGCGAAAACGGGTGTGGCTAGTAAAAGATTTTTCGCAGTCTTAAAAAAAAGTCACCATAACTTGAAAATTATTAAATTTAGGTATAGGGAATGTTAATACAGATCGATGCAAAATTAAATTCTCTTCCGTTTAGTAAAATAAAAATTGGGGTATTTCATTTGGAAAAATTGAGTTATGAGTATTTGAATTATTAAAAAAGTAACCTTAAAATTTTGGGGTTTGTTATTTTTTTTTCACAATTTGAAAACACAAGAAGAAAGATCTGAGCTTTCTTTTTCAAACGCCAAAAAAAACAAATTCAAAATTTAAAAAAATATCAGAGTTACCGATTTTTAAAGTGGAAGGTGCAGATCTAAAATTTTTTGAAAAACTCCAAATATTTCAAAAACGGCTAAATTTAGGTATAGAGAAAGTTGATGAAAACTCCCTTAAAATAACCCGATTAATCCAAAAACGCAGTTAAAAATATACCTTTCCATTTAAAATAAGAAAGTTGAGACCGACTTCCGGTATAACCGGAAGTGCCGCCATCTTGAAAATATTTTCATTTAAGAGGATTTAATGGATTATGGCTATGTACCAATTTTCAAATAAATACGATTATTCGAACTCTCAATACTTCCAATGTGGGGGTTAGACGGAACATCCTGTATGTACTATAACATAGTACAGAGTGGTTATAAATGATTTTCATCTAGCCAGTTTTGGAATTTTTTTGCATGTAACTTTATTTATTTGTGCCGCTCTACTTTTTTTGAAAGCTCTAATTCTGTCATTAGTGTTACTTATTAATTAATAATAAATTGTTGTTAATTAAACTTTTATTGTTTCAACTAATTTCCTATAATAATTGATAATAATGTATACTTTGGAAGAAAACAAGTTTATAATTGAAGTCTATTTTCGAAGTGGACGCTTAGTAAACGGCGATTTTTTAATTTTGAGTTAAAACAAGTAGGTACCCCTACTTTAATAAAGCGGTATTTTTTATTTTACATGGAAAATTCACAGCTGGCTAGATGAAAATCATTTATAACCACTTTGTAGTAGTATACTAGATATTGTTTATACTATTGTTTTTTTAAGTTTTTTATTACTTCTTTGTTGAAAATTCGTCGGCGTATTTTCGCGTACTCCTCCTCCCTCTCCTCAAAACTCTTGCTCCTCCTGTTCTCCATGGAGTACTGCCGATCTGGCGACTTGAAACTATAATCCTCAATGCTGTTTGAGTCGCGTTTGAGGATCGAGCGTCTAGGTTCCTCGCTGAAGACGACATCCTCTTTTATGTGCTCTTTGAATTCAACGTCTGGTATTCTCGTGTTTTTCGTTTTGTTGACGACAACGCATTTTCCTGACGATTCGATGTTGTGGTCCATGCCGAAGTAAGCGGCGCAACGATGGACCAGCATGCGTTGGTAGCTCGACATCGGTGGAAATTTGTAATGAGTTTTACTGAAAATATGACAATTTTTGAAATTGTCTGGACAAGGAGAGAATAATTCTTACATTTTATCTTTGGCAAGACTGACTAGTTCTTGTTCGATTCTCAACATGAACGCTCGGTCTTTTGCGTTTCTGTTGAGAGTTTCAGGTATGAATACCTCGAGGTCGGCACCTGAAGTGTCTGTGTATTGCTCTGAACTGCTGTCTGGAAATATAACCACAAAAAAGTAACTTCATATTTTTTTGTAAAATTGAGATTAAAAAAATTGTTCTTTACAAATAAATGATAAAAAATATTTTGAGGCTATGTCCAAAATGTCCCTATTGCAATTTTGAGAAAATTTAGCAAAGATATTAGTATTTTTTTGAGAATTAAGAAAAAGTGCCTAACTGCGTTTCTTTTATTTATTTGACATTTAATTGTTAAAATTTTTTTAAAACAAATATTCTATTCCGTTTAAGAAACATCTTTATTTTTTGAATAAGTAATAAGTTTTTACTTATTGTTATCAGTTTTCGAGATATCTGTAAAAATTTAAACATTTTAAACCGTGAAACCGTCTCTGGTCAAATTTAATTTCACACAGATCACAGAAATTAACAAATTGAGCCAAAATTTGATTTTTCTTACGCAAAATTGTCGAAAGATCTCGATTATATCAGTTTTTATTTATCACTAAAAGTTTTTGAGATATCAGCCAAAATTTGTCAATTTTTTTGCTAGAATTATACTTTTTTATAAAAACGGACCAAGTATTCCGAATATAATATCCAGTTTTTAGCAAGAGTTTTCTCAAATTCAATTTTTGTAAAATTCGTCAAATGTCTTCGGTACAAAAATTAAAATCTTTCAAGGCTACATAAATCAACAAAATGTCCCCGAAATTAGATTTTTCTTACGCAAAATTATTCAAGAATTCAAATTATGTAATTAGTTTTCATTTATTTCTAGTCGTTTTTGCGTTATCGGCAAAAACTTGTAATTTTTTTTCTGGTCTTTGGTCAAGTACTAAATTTATAATTTCTCAAGGCTACAAAAATAATAAAAGTAGACTGAAATCAAATTTGTGTTATAGGAAATCATCCAGGGATTCCAAGTTTTTATATACTATTAATAGTTTTTGAAATATCGGTTAAAATTTTATTTTATTTTTGTAAAATTCGTCAAATTTTAAACGTTCAAGAGTACAAAAATCAACTAAAATTAAATTATTAATGAGAAATTTTTTTAAAAGTGTCCGATTATGTAATCGGTTATTATTTATGATCAAAAAGTTTAGAGATATTGGTCAAAACTTGTCAATTATCTTTAACTCTGCTTAAGTGCTTTTTATAATTTCTCAAAGCTACAGAAATCGAAAAATTGGACTGAAATATATTCTTTTTAACAAAATTGTCCAAGAAACCCAAATATGTAATCGGTTTTTGCCTACTATTAGTAGTTTTCGAAATATCGTACAAAATTCTCAGTTTTTGTCTGGTCAAGTATTGGAATTTCAATTTATAAAGATCAAAAATAAAGGAACTGTATTAAAATTACATTTTTCTTCCGTAAAATTGTCTAAGGTTTCCACCTTTCTAATTAGTTTTCATTTATCTCTAGTAGTTTTTAAGAAACTTGACGGTTTCTAGTCAAGTAGTAGAATAGTAATTTTTCAAAATCAAAAATAAGTAAATTGTATTAAAATTAAATTTTTCTTAAGTAATTGTCCAAGGATTCCAAATATATACTCAGTTTTTATTTATTTCTAATAGTTTATCACGTATCGGCCAAAATTCGTCGATTTTTTTGCTCTCTAGTCAAGTGCTACAAGAATAAGTTCTCAAGGCTACAGAAATTAAAAAAATAGACCCAGATTATAGTTTTTATACAAAATTGTTGAAGGATTTATCAAAATTTTCCTATTTTTTTCTGAAATTGGTTGAGTGCCAAATAGTAACTTCCCAAGGTTACAAAATCGAAAAAATTGGACCTAAACTGAACTTTTGTCATACAAAATTATGCAAGAATTCCTAATGTGTAATCGGTTTTTGTCTACTATTAATAGTTTTCGAAATATTGTACAAAATTCTCAATTTTTGTAAAAATGCCGTATTGCAATTTTGAGAAAATTTAGCAAAGACATTGGTATTTCTAAGTAATTGAGAAAATGTGCCTAACTGCTTATTTTTTTGCGATTTGACATTTGATTGATAATTTTTGATTTTAACAAATATTCTAAGAAACATCTTTCTTTTTTGGACATACTTATTATCAATTTTCGAGATATCTGTAAAAATTTAAACATTTTAAACCGTGCGTTGGTTAAAGTACTAGAATTGTAATTTTTCAAAGTCAAAAATAAGTTAATTGCATTAAAATATGTATTTAGTTTTTCTAATATTTTATAAGGTATTGGCCAAAATACGTCAATTTATTTGCTCTCTGATCAAGTGCAACAATAATTTCTCAAGGCTACAGAAATAAAAAAAAATAGACCCAAATTATATTTTTTGATACAAAATTGTCCAAGGATTCTAACCATGTATCCAGTTTTCACTTATTGTTGCTAGTTTTCGAGATATTTATCAAAATTTTCAATATTTTTTTGTGAAATTGGGTAAGTGCCAAATAATAATTTCTCAAGGTGACAAAATCGAAAAAATTAAACTTTTGTCATACAAAATTATGCAAAAATTCCTAATGTGTAATCGGTTTTTACCTACAATTAACAGTTTTCGAAATACCCGTCAAAATTCTTATTTTTTTGTAAAATTCGCCTCTCATCAAGTGCTAGAATTTGAATTCTCCAAGGACATAAAAATCAACAACAAGAAAAAATAAAATAAAATTTTTCTTAGGCACAATTGTAGAAGAATCCCAAACATATAATAAGTTTTTATTTATCATCACTAGTTTTCGAGATATCGATTAAAGTTTGTTGATTTTTGTAAAAAAAAACTCGTTGCTATTTTTCAAAGCCACAAAATCTCCTTATTGCACTGAAGTTAAATTTTTCATAAGGAAGTTTTTGAAATATAGGCGAAAATTTGTCCTTTTTCTTAAAGTCAAATTGCCTTAAACAAGTGCTAAATTAAATTTCATGGTCACAAAAACCAAAATATAACAAGCATTTGGCATGAAATCGCAAAAAAAATAGTTATTTACCTCTGGACAAACACGGCGAATTCGACGAGCTCCCCTCGAAGCTCCCCTGCGAGGAGCTCTGCTGTCGCAACTTATTCCTCGAGTTCGCCCTATTAACCGTCAAAGTGTTCGAACTAACCACATTATTATTAATATTCGTGAGATTATTATTAAAATTGCGCTCTTGATTTTTGGCGCACTTGCAGTTCTGATTCGAACAATCACAAATAAATTTTTTTCTATTATTTTGACTAGCATTTTCCTTCTTCTCAAGATTCTGTTTATTGAGTCTGTTGAGGTATTTGGGACTGTTATCGTCGCTCCCATCGGCATTCGTCGGCGACGGCACCAACGTCGACGTCGGCGAAACACAAACAGGGGAAAGACACGGCGACGTCAACGAAGGACTCAACACAACAACGGGATTCCCCGAAGGCGAAGAACGGGCAGGAGAGGTCTCCGTCGAGGGAATGACTTTGATACTGGGAGAGATCAAACGAGAGGGAGAGGATTCGCGAGGGGGGGAGGCTTCTTCACGGATAGCGTGACTTCGAACCAAAACTTTCAATTTCGAATTGTGCTAAAAATCAATCTTGATTTAAAACGAAAAAAAAAAAAAAAATTAAAAAATTACTCGGCCTCGACTCGACTGTGATGATTTATCTTCGTTTTCGATATTCATTGCGTATAATCCTCTCTGTTGCATTTTGTTAACTGGAATCCCCGAAATGATGGCAACTGCAAAAAACTAAAATCACTAAACGAACACCCAACTCGGGGACTCACCGACACGCCTCAAACTCCATTTTTTCAGCCTGGAAATTGATTCATCTGAAACGAAAAAAACTGTTTTAAATCTAGTATTTAGTCCAACACAACCTTTGAAAATATCACACTGAGTGAACTTTATTATTTTCCCGGCGCATCCACCATTTTTCCACGTTTAAAATTGCAAAACAAAGATAAATTACCTCACTTCCACCTTTGCGAGAGGGCAAAAAGAGGTGAGGTTTTAATCGATTGAAGTGCAAATCCGATTTAAAATTCACGAAACGAGCACGTGAACGAAACAAAGAGTGCGTTGATAAACACAGCCATCTGCGACCAGGTCCCACAGACCTACTGAACTTGACTCGCTCGAGATCAAGCATGCGAACAATAGTTTAATCGATTATAACCTTAATTGTGCGATTATCGATTTCGGGCTCCGGATTTCGGACTTTTTCCGAGAATTTTCGCCTGAAAACCGGAACGGAATTGGCGGTACCAGTCCTCGAACTACAGACATGCAATTGGTATTTTTTAATTATTTTTTTTTAATATAGTCCGTGACAGGTGTCACAATTCGTAATAAAAAAAACATGAATGGTTTATGTTTATTATTTCGTAATCACAACCGAAATAAAGTTTAATTACCAGTAAAATTTATATAGCCTATAGATTTTTATGTCTTGGTATAAAAAACTTTCAATTCGAGACATAAATCACATTTCAATTAAAAAAAAAAGCAAAAACAATAAAAAAATTCAGTTTGACACCTGAAAAATCTACAAGGTTAAAAATTAATATTTCAAACATCACTCAATTATTCACGACCTGTATTTACGAATTTCACCGTTAAGCTGAAACTTCGATTTCTCATTGTCAATAATTTATAAAGCTTTCGTTAAAAGCGCAAATATTTTTTTCATGGTCAAGTAAATAATGGTTTGCTTAGGCAAAAAAAAATAATAAAAAATGTGATTTCCGCTTTAGATACGCAAACAGCATTTTGCATACAGGGTGAGTCATTAATTCCATAAAAAATTGGTGCGTTTTAGTTTTAACACCCTGTATGCTTCAGTATTTTAATTCTAGATCATTGTTTGCCTCCAGTAATTCAACATTTCTTGGTTCTTAATAAAAATTTAATAAAAGTACAAGTTAAAAAAATATACAGAGTGTACCCACTTAAAATTTCCACAGCCTGTGTTTCCGTCATTTGTATCTCTTTTTAACTTTTCATTAACTTCTTTCTTTCTTTACTTTTACAAATTTGACAAAGCCTGAGCAGATTTAATTGTTATCTGTGTATTCAATAATTTTTATACAGACTGTATCATGTAAAACTTCCTTTAGTCAAATTCTAGTCACAGTTTAACAAAACTCATGCAAAATTGAAACACCCTGTATACTTCAGTATTTTAATCCCAGATCAATATTTGCCATCAATTTATTACCATTCCTAGTTTTTAATAAAAAATGAATAGATATGAAGGCTTGGAAAACATACAGGGTGTACCACCTGAATCTTATCGGCTTATATCTATTTTGTTGTTACACTAAAACTCTTGAAACTTAAAACATAGAATTTGTGTTGTTTTTTGATTTTCCGAAACTGGGCAAGATTGAATTGTCAAGGTTGGAACACTCTGTATATTCAATATGTTAATTCTAAAACAATATTTGCCTTCTACACTTTTATATTTCTTAGTTTTTAGTCAAAATTTAACAATATAAAAATACAAAAAAATATACAGGGTTTATCATGTAAAACTTCCTTTAGGCACTTATTTTTTTTGCAAAACATTTGGAACTTAAAACACAGACATTCAATGGTCATTGGGGTCGAATTTTAGTCACAGCTCTTCAAGCTTAATTTGTCTCTCAAATCGGACACCCTGTATATTTCAGTATTTCATATCTAAATAAATATTTGTCTTCGAAATTTTTATATGGCTTAGTTTTTAGTCAAAATTTAGTAAATGCAAAGGTTTGGAAAATATACAGGATATATCAAGTGAAACTTCCTTAGCCAATATCTTTGTAATTTTTGGAGCAAAACTTTTGAAACTTAAAACATAGACACTTGTATCGAATTTTAGTCAAGTTTGCCAAAACTCACGTAGGTTTAATTGGCTCGAAATTAGAACACCCTGTACACTCAGTATTTTAATTCTAAATCAATATTTCTCTTTAATACTTTTACAATTCTTTTTTATTAAAATTTAATAGATGTCAAGGCTTGGAAAACATACAGGGTGTACCATCCGAAACTTCTTCGGCATATATCTCCCTTGTTATTGCACCAAAACTCTTGAAATTTAAAACATAAATAGTCAATGATCATTTGTGTTGATTTTTGACTTTTCGAAGCATAAGCAGATTTAATTGTCTCAAAGTTGGTAAAAATTTAATAGATTTAAAGGATTAGAAAACATACAGGGGATACCATCTGAAACTTCCTCGGCCTATATCTCCCTTGAAACTTAAAACATAAATGATCAATTGTGTTGATTTTTAGCATTTCAAAGCTCGAGCAAATTTAATTGTCTCAATTGCATTTTATAAATCCGGTATCGATTCAGTCAAGATAAAAAAAAACATGACATAACTGAATAAATTTCCATATCATTACAACAAACACTACAATCATTTAGAAAGATCTTAACGAAACAATCGCTTCTTGGAACTCGACTCACGGGCACACTATGAATCATCATCCATAATTATTAAACCGATAAAATGCAATCGCTTTGTATATTGATAATTTCACTACCCCACAAAAAACGTAGTAATTTACCAAGAATGCGGCCATTCATTATGTATTTCAAATGCCAAGTTCACGGTAACAACAATTTGTCGAGAAATCGATACATTAGGGATGTATGAATCATATTTTCATGCATGCAGTGCTTATGACACGCCATTGGCTAATTAAGATTTGGCGAAAATCGCAACACGTGACCGTGTTACGTAACGCGATGACGTAATCGCAGGTGACACGATCAATTCGTAACGGGGGATGCATAATAAAAGAAGTTTTTGTTAAATAAAACAACCTTGATGTTGGAGGGGACCAGCCACGAAAATATCTGACACGTGCCGGCATTTCAACACAACAAAAATTCCAAAAAAAAATTGAGACAATGCAGGCTTGCCAACAATATCATCAAGCAAAAAATTAAATTCGTATGATTAATAATAAAGTCAAGATTCAGCGATATGTGAAAATTGAGGCACCCTGTATGTAAATAAAAAATTTACATAAGATAATTTTTGACACTTATTGACCTTCTACGATACAAATCAACCCTCAATTTGCAAAATCCTCCCTCGCGTGCTAGATAAGCCCGAGTAATTATTGCAGATAATAACGCAGGGTTTGATTTGAAAGGTAATAGGGGTGGATCGCGTGATAGTGGTGAGTAATGGTCACATGATGGTGAAATCGCAAGTGGCACATTGATTGATTCCAAGGACACAATAAAACTGTCATTTTGTGTCATATTATGTTTATAGTTTCGGGGAAAAACCCCCGAAAAGCCCACTTGATTATTTTCGTCCTTGGCTATCGGCCATCCATCACCCTCGAGGTCGTCGGAAGCGAATCCTTCGAACCTTGAAGTCGTTTTATGGGTGCTACCGACGGCGTCGCGACGTCACGCTCGACCTTGCCACAAGAGACGCCCTTCTTACCCCAAATTCTCATCTTTGCGTGTCGACAGAGCGTTTAAATAAAAAGTGAATGTAATTACCATCGGGGGGATTTACTGGCTTGTAATACGTGTCACTAGACAATTAAAATAACGTGTTTTGAGGAGATTAAGTTGTTTTTCGGGGATTTTTGCATCGAGTTACGACGCTTTTTTACCTTAACGGAAATCAATTAAGCTTTTGTTTACCCAAGTTGGGGTTGGATTGGAGCTTTCCTTGTTATTTTGCGTTGTAGCCCGAATGAGAATTGAACCGAAGTTTACATTTTCTAAACAAACACTTTACAGTGGAAAAAACTAGAAATTTTCACATTTCACCCTGTATAGTGTGCCAGTCAAAAATTAAATAATGGACTTTGAGAAAAACTAAAAACAAATACAATAAAAAGAAATTGAGCACTTCTAGTTAGCACCCTGTATATGTGGTGGAATTGTATAAAACCCATATCAAGCAAAACAATGAAGCCTCGTTTACCAGTATGTAAAGTTGTAGGTCTCTATTCCAATTCAGAAGTTCGATTTTCAATTTTTTTTAAAAAGGCAACGTCGCAAACAATTTAAAAAAATAACATATTATATACAGGAAGAACCTACTTTTTTTCATACCACCCTATATCTCTAAAAGGTTATTTATATAAGTAACTGTTAATTTTAAGACTCGCTAGACGATTAAAAACAAATATCTGAA
>NW_025401063.1:2039910-2043424 GCF_015345945.1 Tribolium madens
AAAACATACAGGGTGTCTCAACTAAAGGATTGTAATCATCTTGTATAACAAATTTCACATATTAAAAATTAAATTACGTCTATTTTAATTAAAAACAGGTACTCCAAAATTTACTTATCAAAATAAATATCGTATGTAGGGCCTATATTAGAAACTTTTCAACTTCCATTGCAACTACGACTTTTAAATCGACTATTCTTGATTTAATTAAACTATTTTCAAAATGGCTGAACTTCCGAAAAGATGAGAAATTGTCGCCAACTTTAAAATTTTTAATGGTAACCACCCATTTGATTGCACTTTAGAATCCGCCTTCTCAAACTCAGTGAAATGTACCTAAATTGTTGGTACTTATTTGTCATAGTTTTTGACATATGTCAAAACTTTCATTTGCAGATATCAATTCAAAAAATCACAATCTTGAAATCTTGAACCCTTTGCGATAAGTGAATATTTCTTTTTGTATTTGATAACTGAAAATTTGAAGAATCTTCTAAGTTGGTTCAAAATTGTCAACTGTCAAATTTCAAGGCTAGTACGATCTTTAGAAAATGATGATTATAAATAGATATATAATAAATGAAATGACAAATATTCACTTTTAAAAAAATGTCCCAAAAAAGAATGACAAAATCACCACTTCGAATAAAAAAAATATACAGGATGTGTCAGGTAACTCTTGTAATAAAAAAATATTATTATGAAATAATTGAACCTCAGCAATAAAATTATGCTAAAAAGTTGACTTTTCGGAATCGTGCTACAACCCCACCCCCTCTAAAATCAATTCGGGCAGGGAAAGTGACCTTTCGGCTCCATTTTCCGTCATTTGGTGAAACCTTCCATAGAAAATTTATGAGTTGTCGTCATTGGTCGTCTTAGAACCGTTCCGACCTTTCAGCTCGCTCGAAATCCATGAATGAGCGCCGGCATGAAAGAAAGTGTTATTTATCGACAATTTAGCAGCAGTCGGGGTGTCTGTTGTTTTATCCAAAGGTCAAAGGTAAAATGCGTGGGCGAAAAATCGTGTTGTAACGCAACGATTTCCAACCCCTGGATCTTTCCAGAAACACAAGCGAATAATTTTTTTTAAACGAATAAGTCAAAGGTTAGATGATGTAATCTTTTGGTTTGTCGCACAAAACGGAAATATCGATTCTGGGGAGTCTCAGAAGTGAAGTGGCGAGAAATTGGTTTGTTCTGGCGGAATTCGAGCGCTTCGGATCGAACTTTCAAAGTTTTAATAAAAAAACTTGCGATATTCGAGAGAATTACCACGTGCTTATTGACGTGTAATAAATAAGTTGAAAAGATGCCAAATAATTGGCACTGAAACATATATTCATGAAAAATCGAAATTTTGTTACGGAAAACTGGGGCAAATGTTGGAAAAATTACTACGATTTATGGTCTTCGGTCAGCGTTATGCATAAATTCTAATGAAAGAATACCCAAGTCGACATATAAATTCAAGCATTCATACGAATCCCTGAAATATACGGATTTATCGGTGAACAACGATAACGTCTGAGAAATTTACATAAATTCATAACGTAGAGTCCCTTGTCAGGACTCAAAAAAAAAGAAAAAAATTCTATATGTATCCCAAATGTTTCAAAGTTACCATTTTTAGATTAGAATAAGTCTTTTTTACACCTTAGAAGATTTGTACAACTTTGTGATTTTTTTGCAAAAAAATGTCCTATGATCGAAAAAATTTATCCTCTACAAATCAGTGAAATGCTTTTCCCCATGTAAATTATATAAAAACAAAGTCATAGCCTTATAGAAGATTAAATTAAATTTTTAATTTTCTCAATCACATAGTACAAAATCCAATTTTGTCACAGGTTTTAATTTTATTTCACATTTAAGTTTCTTCATATTTTACTTTTTATGTCTATTTTGATTTTGATAACGATATTAAATGAGAAAGTATTAGATTTTATTGCCTTTTTTTCCCTTGAAATTTGACAAATACCAACCTCACAAAACTTTAAGATAAGTTTTGCTGCTTAATAATACTTTTTAAATGTTTTTTGTGCATTATAAAAAAAATCCTTGAAGCCCATTGAAAATCTACATAATATAGACTAAAAAAGTATTTCACAAATAATTGAAAAAAACACCCTGGTTTCAGTGCCAAGAATAAAAACTATTTCTTTTAATATTCAAGAATTGTTAAATAAAAATGAGGTCCTGTCACAATTCAAAAAACAGGTAAAACCACTTTTGTAAAAATTCTCGATTTAAATTTTTAATTTTTTGAGTCCAATCCGGCTTTGTTAAAATCAAGTATGTCTTGGAAATTTTCAAAAAATTTTTTTTTTTGTAGAGTGTAAGTAAGTGCCTTTATTTACGTGGCAAACACGACAAAAAGTTATTTAGAAAAAAAATATAAACCCCTATAGCAAATTTCAAAATCATTGGCCAACTATAATTTTTAATTTTTTTTATTTATTTCACAAATCAAAGAATTTTATTTGTAATAGTTCTTTTATTAAACTTTTTAACGCATTTGTAACTAAAAAGCAAGAATTTTGGAAAAAAAATTAAAAGTCACACTTCAAAATTTGGTAGGGGAGTCTAGATGTTGTTTTATGTTTGCCACATAAAAAACACATTACTCTAAAAAAAGAAAATTTCCAAAGAATACTTAATTTTTCAAGACTAAAATTATGTTACAAATAAGTCCTTAAACAAGCAAGATTAAAACCCAAAAAATGAAAGTATAAATCGATATAAATCTTTTATAAGAGTTGTTTCACCTATCCGAGAACACACTGTATATACTCGGTGTTCCGTTTCAATCAGAAAATAAAAAAAAATCAAAACAATACTAGCTAATGTGTAGTTTCAAAATATTCATTCCAAAAAACTTAAAAAAACGACATGTCAGAAATATCTTCAGTCTTAAGAACCTGTTATTTTCCCTCTTTATTTATCTCACGAAAGTAACCATAAACATATCCTTGTCTAACAGTTGCGATTTAAGAATCAAAAAAATTAAAAAAGTTTTTTAGTCAACAAAAATAAATTTTTCAACAACAGTCAAAATATTCGTCTTAATTAAAATGAGGTACCTACAATATACTAAAAAATTTTTGTTTTTATTAATTTTATGTAAACGCAATAGTTGTTCAAAATACAACTTTCAATTTAGATGTATTCTCGCTGTTCATTTTTAGATCACATAGATAATAAAAAAAGCAAGTTTCATGCTACTAATAGAAACTCAACAAATCCAGTCAAGCAGCGATATTTTCAAATTTTTTCAACAAAAAATTTACTATTTTATATGTTGTTTTCTGATCTTAATCCAGGTAAGGTTGTTTTTTTTTACTATTACTTTAGGAACAGGCCTGTACCTATGTGAAAAAGTCTTATCTGAAACTCTCTGTATATAAAACAGAATTTGCACATTTTTAGTGATAACAGTCAACAGAATTGAAAAATGATGCAATTTTTTGTTACTTTTCATTAATTTGTAAACATGTTTTTGATTTCTAAATAT
>NW_025401063.1:2045069-2046734 GCF_015345945.1 Tribolium madens
TAGAATTGAAAAACAATGCAATTTTTTATTACTTTTTCATTAATTTGTAAACATGTTTTTGATTTCTAAATATGTAAAAATAAAGCAGTTATAAAAATATATTAAATCTAGTTATTTTTTTAATATTTCAAAGCAAAAAAAAACTGACCTCTCAATTATTGTCAAAAATTAAAAAAAAAACAAAATTATTAAAACAAAAACATTAGGTGATTGTTAACAAAATCAAGTGACACTCAAATTACCTACATTTTTTTAATTAAAAATATGCGGACACAAAACCTACCCTCGAATTTTTAAAGGGTTCACGAGGGTTCACTGACACTGCGACACGACGCTCGATCTTGGTCCAGTGCAAGCACACAAGTTGCACTGTGAAATGGGTTAAACGTAGCCTATATGTAGGTTATCCGAGGAGAGGTGGTTGACCTATTCCCGACCTAATTCCCAATCCTCCCTCATTTTCATCCCTCGAACGTTCCGCGAAACCCACCGATCGAGTGAATTTCTCCGAAACAGCTCTCTACTGAGAAATTCACTATTCAGCATGAGAGTGTGCTATTCCGACAAAATTTTAATTGAATTTTGAATAAACGACCTTTGAATCCCATTTTTCCCCGATAAGTTTACCCGAAAATTGCACAACTTTGATGTAACAACCTGAAAGCTTTGTTGTTGCCCTAATAGATAATACAAGTAGAGTACATTATCTTAATGTGGTTGGAGTAGTTCAAGGATGCTGACTGTGAACTTCACGTGTCCCATAGGTCACCTCGTCGACGATTTTTACCCCAAATTCCACTATCACTTATCTATTTTTGACCCAAAACGGAAACTCCTTTTCGTGAATCTAGCTCGATAATAATGCTATTTTTGGAATTACAAAACTTATCACGCGAAAAAAACAATCTGATTAGAAACACAACACCACTAAATCTTCTCAGAGATAAATACAAACACGCATTATTTATTGTCTTTCATCACAGGGGGCTAAAAGTACTCTATGCATGCTTTACACCATTAAAAAATTTCCATGCATGAATATGCAAGTAGAAATTTTAAAAATAAAACAAGCACTGTTTTATTTAACTTTATAAAACCAGTAAAATTCACTTCAAATTGATGTCGTCTGTCATTACATTCAGTTGCTAGGCAACAGTCGTTGACGTCACAAACTCACATCAATTCGAAATGAGTCTTACACACACAAAAATAATTTTTGGCCAATACTAAATAACCTCACCACAAACAATTCAAATTTTATTACAGAAGGTAAACCAAAGTAAATATTTATTCAGTGCTGCCAACATGAACAGTAAATATCATGTTAGCCCCAATTAATATCACTGTCGAAATACGTTGAATTATACAATCTCATAAAATAAATGTCCAATAACAAACAAGTTTTATTACCTTTATTTCTGATCAAAGTGGCCTGAGACTTATTTAAATTCTATACAATTAAATTCTATATAAATTTAACTTGCGAAAACTCATTTGTCAAAGTGACGTTATTGTCAAAAAAATAAAACCGCCAATTAAAAATCAGAAATTATTCCACAATTAGTCCAAAATTAAGAGAAAAATGAACTTCTTTCTACTGAGTTAGAATCTGAATCTCTGAAATAAGAGAAACTCATGGCAACGATGAGAAATATACAGGGTGAC
>NW_025401063.1:2046944-2054051 GCF_015345945.1 Tribolium madens
GTCACCCTGTATATTTCTCATCGTTGCCATGAGTTTCTCTTATTTCAGAGATTCAGATTCTAACTCAGTAGAAAGAAGTTCATTTTTCTCTTAATTTTGGACTAATTGTGGAATAATTTCTGATTTTTAATTGGCGGTTTTATTTTTTTGACAATAACGTCACTTTGACAAATGAGTTTTCGCAAGTTAAATAAAAAAAAATGTATGGGAAAAACATAATTTTGATAAATAGCAACTCAAAGAAACAGCTTTAAGATAGAAAACAAAGTCATTTTTAACAAAAACTATCATTATTTAATTCATAAATTAATTGTCAAAGTGACATATAGTTGTCAAATAAATAAAACCGACAATGTGATAGGACTTAAAAAGCAGAGATAAAGTCCAAAATCAAAAGAAAAATCAACTTTTCTTTTCACTGAATCAGAATAATGAACGTTAAATTACAGATTTGTTCGTTTCAAGTGAAGCAAAAAATGTTTCTCCTTTTCAGTTTTGGCGTAAAATAAAAAATTAAAATTTTTTTCAATAAATTTATTTGTTTATTATGTATAAGGTGAACAAAAAGTACTTATGGATCCAAGCTTTTTTTAAATATTTGCATTTAGAAAATGATAATAAAAATTCAAATGCTCTGTTTTTGAGTTTTGCAATTGTTTTTAAATGGTAACTTATATGAAACTTTTTATCGATAAAATGTGAATAAAACATATAAAGTTGTAATCCTTAGATGAGCAGCAAAATTATGGAATAGTCTTACTAAAACTGAAAATATTTTGTTTTGACAAAAATGCAAAGCAGAGAAAAATTATTCTTTGTCAAAAATCAAATTACAACGCGTCATCTGGTGTTGCAA
Source organism: Tribolium madens (assembly GCF_015345945.1). NCBI lineage: Eukaryota > Metazoa > Arthropoda > Insecta > Coleoptera > Tenebrionidae > Tribolium > Tribolium madens. The sequence continues at coordinate 2,047,801 of NW_025401063.1, forward strand.
CAATAGTCGGTGCTAGAACTAAAAAAAATTATACGTAGGAGTCAAAAATAAAAATTGTAAAAAATGTACAGGGTGTCCCAGAGTTCCGTATTTCTTCGATAACTTTGACAGTAAAGAAGATAACAAAATGCGGTTTCTTTTAGACGATAGATATAAATTTTTTCTATGGTCCAAAAATATTTTCGTCATTATAAGTAATTCCTATATAGGGTGGCGCAACAAAGTTATATTATTTCTTATGAAACACCCAGTATATTATGCGCTTATTTGAAAGAGTTTTTAATTCCAAGAATATCCATATTAGGTTTTAGGGGTATATCATGGACCGTTTATCATTTATGGGCAATTTTATGAAAAAAAGTACCATTTTTGAAAAACCACAACCTTTACGAAAACTCTACAAACATCAAGAAACTCTTCAAGTCTAAATTTGCGGCAAAAAACAATGAAATAAATGTACATGTAATAGATATACGTCAGCTTTCAGGAGGTCTGGAGCCTTAATTGCAAAGTCCCAGCTCACTTTGATAAAGAATTTATTGTTTCCGGCTAAAAAGCGCAAGATCGGTCTTCCCCGAAAGCCGTTTGAGCATTTCGCCGAAGCACCGATCTTTATCCCTTCATCCCCTAATTTCCGCGAACAGTTTGCATCCCTCAGGACTCGTGATGCAATCGGTAACCAAGCAACGGCAGGTACTCGAAAGTTGACTGACCTATCTCAAATGCAATCCCTCTTTGTACGAGTTGTAAAAGTGTGGTGGGTTTTAGGGGAGGGTTTACGTGTGTCATTGGGTCACGACACGAGCCGCAAATTCGCTCGATTTCGAACCCGAGGGTGATTTATCACGAGGGAGAAAAGTGGAAACAGACATTTAGGGGGCGGTAATGGCTGTTTTGTGCACTAAGAGGGTCAAAAATGACAGTTTTTTGCCTACTTGCTATCAAATACTAATTAACCGATCATCGAAAATATGTAATAAAATAATAATTTGTTCGTTTTGGCACGATTCCAGCACAAGTGGTGTTTTATTCGCTTCCAATTTCGAGTGCGTAGGAATCAATGATAATAAGTTTGAGAAACATTCGCAATAAAGTTATCGAATTTTATGTCACAACAAAGAATTGTTAACGTCAAGTTTGCCTACTAGTTTTCATTACTTTGAAGTTGGGTCGGATTACGAGATTTTTTCGCTGTTTAGCACACCAGATGATACATTTTTTGACTCTGATACAATCAATAAAACATAAACTTTAAAGATTTTCACAATTTTGTTGGCAATTGAATGTTTTCCACGTCTATATTTGTGGAAAATCATAAAAATAAAGATATAACGACCGAGAGTCATAAATATTTTACGGTTCCAAAATTTGGAACAAAATAAAATGTTTCCGAATAAAATTTATCTGAAATCTAAATTTCTCACAATTTTAATTTGAAAATCAGAGGATTTATTGCTAAAATACAAAAAACTTAAAAAAAAAAACAAACTAGTGGGCTAATAGAGAGCATAATCTACGCCACTGGTTTTTTTGGAATAAAATCAAATTATTGCTAAGCTAAAATATTAAATTTTTTCGATCAATAAAAAATAAAATCAAAGTCTACAGATTTTCACAATTATGTTACAAAATAAAGTTTCATAATTTTTATGTAAATTCTAGGAAATTTCTAACAATTTAAATTCAAAGAATTTAGTGAAAAAAAATCGGTTCATTTTTTAATACAATTGATATTAAACGGCGCTGAAAGTCCAAAAAAAAACAAAACAATAGAGATATAATTAGTCAGACCTAACATAATCTACGCCACTGGCCTCTTCGAAATAAAATCAAATAATTTTGGTTGCATGTTCAATTTTTTCGACTCAACAATTAATAAATAATAAAATAAAACATAAAAGCCTAAAAATTTTCGCAATTTTATTGAGAATTAAATGTTTTCAACGTCTATAGTTGTAAAAAATCTTAAAAATAAAGATATAATGACCAGGAGTCAAATACCTTTAGGGTTCAAAACAAAATTTGAAACAAAACAAAATGTTTTCTAATAAACTTATTTCAACCCTAAAAAGTTTCTGCCAATTTAAATTTGAAATTCAAACACTTTATTACAAAAAAAAAAAAACAAAAAAACATTCAAATTAACTATTTATTTCAAGCTGATATATTAGGAGATGCTAAAGACCAAAAAAACAATAAAGGGATAATCAGAATATGGCACTAGCATTTTGAAATTAAGTTAATAAATGAATTAAGTTTTTCATATCAGTGGCGCACGCAAAATTTTAATTCGAACAGAAAAAAAATAAAATTACCACATCTAAAAATGAAAGTTATTTCTAGAAAACTTCTGTTAATTTAAAATTTAAAATTCGGAAGATTTAATGCAAAAAAACACAAAAAAAAACTGTTCAATTTTTTAATACATTTGGTACTACAGCGTGTTTTAAAATGATTTTCACCTAGTCGTTTATAAAATTTCCATGCAAAATAAAAAAGCCACTTTAAAAAATATTGAATCTAATTAATCTCAAATGTTAATTTATTTCAATTGACAGAACTATCTGATTCAAGAAGAGTAGAGCGGCACAGAGAAATTTACATGTAAAGAAATTCTATAAACGACTAGATGAAAATAATTTTAAAACACGCTAAAAACAAAACAATAGAGATAATTCTCACATCCCCCGCATAATCTACGCCACTGGTCAATATAAAATAAAGTCAAATTATTTTAATTGCTAAGCAACCGATATTAAGTTATTCAAGTCAGTGGCGTACGCAAAATTAAAAAAAAGATTTTAACTATTAACTAGAAAAAATGTAAAGTTTAGTCACTTTTTAGATGCTACTTTAACTAGGTAGAGTTTTTGACAACGTATTCACGTAACTTTGACCCAGTTTACACATAAGTAACTAGTTTAGATTTTGAATTTTTTGAAATTGAAATTTGAATATTATAATAGAATGTCCCAGAAATAAATGAAAAAATACAACCTTTAGCCAAAATGTATCAATTGTGGTTCAGAAGATATAAAAATAACTCATTTATTTTTGAATAAAAAATGATGACCCGCCACTGGTCTGAATTTCCAAGTGTTACCATAACATCGTTTAATTTTTTACATTTTGTCACCACAGTTACATATATACTTCAGTGCATTTCCAGCTTTTCAGCCAACTAGTATAGGACAGAAAAGGAGTTTTCAAAAAAAAAATCATGAAGCATTTTAATTTCTTATGATGATAAATTTTATCAGGTTGGTATCTCAGGTTCACGTATCAAAATACGTATTAAAACCTAGACAACTGAGTAAACACAAAAGTAAAATAAAAGCGAATCGCAAACAGGTAAAAAAATAAATTAATTAAAAGAAAGAAAAAAAATTACTTTGGTGGTGGACTTTTTGTGTGGTTTATTTCAATTTTTTTTCTCCTACGACGAAATTGATTGAAATTAACGACAAATGTGGGTTTGAATCCGCGTTTTTGTCAGCAATCGTGGGTTAATCACCACTTTACACCTGTTGATAGTGATTTTGATGTGTTGGAGTTTTCGAAGGCGAGATATTTGCCGCCAAAAGCTGTCGTTTTCCGAAAATAGCCCCTAAAAGTGTTATTTATACCCAAAGGTGAATTTCCGGATCGATGGCATGGAGGCAAGTCCAGGTAGACAGCCTAGAATTTGCGTACCTGAGCCCTCGAGGCGGTAAATTCGGGGGCACCAGGGGCATAAATAATCCGTCAAGGTTGTCGCCTCCTTACATAAATCTCCGAAATGAGTGGTATTCAAGACATTCATTATCGCTAACGCAATCAATGTATTTTTAATTCAAGTGGCACGGGGGCTGCCGGAATCAGCGCCAACAATGCGAGACTTAAATACACAGATCAATACACATGTCATTCATTTACACGTTCATAAATTAATCTAAAATAAATAGCCTTCAAAGCAGCTGCCAAAATTCGAGCAGGAAGATAACCTAACTAAAAGCCAAGGACTCGAAAACACTTACCCGACCAAAAACGACGTTTTATAATCCATGGGGGCACCCGTACCGCATATCACCACAAAAAAAAAACAAAAACTGCACAAAGGAGACGACTCGCGACTCAATTTCTGCAAAAAAGGGGATTTTTCAACTCGGTGAAAAAACAATTTCTGGACAACAAAAATGAGACAAAAACACGCTTTCGACTACTTACAAACACCCGGAATTTGTTTTCGCACCACAATGCCTCAATAACACGACTTTTTGGAACCTATTTGGTTCCCAAACCCAAAATTTAGGGAGTTTGGAGGTTGGCAACAATGACAGTCAATTGTGACGCGACCGGTACAACATCTACCAACCAACTCGCAAAGCCACTACAGGAACCTGCAAAAGCAACGTTTATTTTTTTTAACTGGCTGGTTTTTGTGTGATTGTTGCTCCCCAAAACAGTTAAAAATTTGACAGTTGAAAATGTGTCACTACAATTAAAAAAAAATATTATTTTCGATTTTTGGTAGAAAATTATCCGACATCTACCAAAAACGATTGTAGGAATCTGTAAAATTAATTTATATTACAAAATAACCCAAGTATTGTTAATTGTTTACTTGGTGGTAATTTTAGTTAAGTCAAATGAGGCGATTTGGGAAATTTCCGCATTTATGCAATTTTAACCCCCCGAAAATGTTAAACTGACATTACAAGGCGGATACAGGAACCTGTAAAGGTGACCCTAACCACGAAAATCGGGGAGTAATGTTTATTTCCTTTAATTGTTGGTGGTTTTAATTGAGTCAAATGAGCCGGTGCGTGGAACCCGGTCACTTAGTGCGACTTTCGCCCCCCAAAACAATTGAAAGTTTGACAGTTACAACCTGTCACGTTTAGCTTCTTCCGGCTTGTGAAATGGAAACCAGCGAGGAAGTGGCTAATGTCTCGGCCGAGAACGAACCGAAGCCCCCAAAAGCGTCGACCTCGAACGACGAGAAGGCTCCCGACAGTTCCGACAACACGCAACAGAAGCCCAAAGTGGCCAAAGCCAAGAAACGCAAGAAACCCAAAGACAGCACAGCCCCGCGCCATCCCCTAACCGGTGAGTGTCTCAGAGTGGTCTCCATTGTCTCACGGGGGTTGCAGGGTATGTGCGGTACCTCAACGACCGACGCGAGGCCGTCCGGGGGGCCAACCCCAGTCTCTCGTTCGCCGAAATCACGAAAATGCTGGCGAATGAGTGGACCAACCTGCCGGCGGACAAAAAACAGCAGTATTTGGACGCCGCTGAGCAAGACAGGGAGCGGTACACGCGGGAATACAACGCCTACAAGCAGACGGAAGCCTATAAAATATTCACGCAGCAACAGACTGAGAAGAAGCTGAAGGAGAGCAAGGAGGAGAGCAAAGTGGGTAAAAGCTAGTGGTGGGCACAATCGAATGAATTTTAACGAATAATTCGATAGTTGTCTATCATTCGAATTATTCGATAGTAGAAAATACATTCATTCGTTAAAATTCATTCATTAAAAATCATTCGTTAAAATACCGAATTACACAAGGCGACAAAAAAAAGTCATGTCGTGACAACTTGACAAATTTTATATTAGTCCGGTCAAAATAAACATTTTAAATAACTAAAATTCCGACAGAGCTAAATTTTGGTGGAGATATTGAGTACACCATTAGGAATAAAGTGTCAAAATTACCCCATCGATCCCATGTGTGCTAAAAAAGTTATTCGGGGTCAAAGGTCTAAATTTGACGTTTTTTAGATTTTTTTCGAAAACGGTAAGTTTTATCAAAAAAGTAGCCCAGCCAAAAAATATAGATCTTGAAATTATCTACAAAATGGTCCTTATACTTTTTTTCTAACAATCACCATTCCTGAGATATCGCGATTCTAAAAGTTGAAGGAGTCACGTTCTACATGGTATGCACATACAGAGTGCGTCAGAACTCCCGCTTCAAAGACAAATGCCATGTAGGGTAAGGTATCACAAACATAGAAAAAATTAAAAAAAAAATCTATCTATAAAAGTTTCAAAGTTATGAGAGTTTAAATTTTGCACTTTGACTCTATTTATTTCTGTAGGGAAAATAATTTTCCAAGTTTTTTTGCTACAGGCCATTAGAAGAAGAAACAAAAAAGCTGTGTCCTAAATTGTAACTCTGTTCAATGTTATTTGTGGCTTTTATTGGCAAAACTTTTGTACCTTTACTAGATAATTGTAAAAAAACATATACAAAATCATCAGTATTATT
>NW_025401063.1:2054796-2058736 GCF_015345945.1 Tribolium madens
GTAGATAATTTTAAGATCTATAATTTTCGTCTGAGCTACTTTTTTGATAAAACTTGCCGTTTTCGAAAAAAATCTAAAAAACGTCAAATATTGACCTTTGACCCCGAATAACTTTTTTAGCACACATGGGATCGATGGGGACTTTTGACACTTTATTTCTAATGGTATACCCAAGGTCTCCACCAAAATTTAGCTCTGTCGGAATTTTCGTTATTTGACCACTATTTTTATGACTAATTTGACCGGACTATATCATTTGTTCGTCTCAGTAAGACAAATCAAATGCACTAAAAAAAATTCAAAAAGTCCACACACTTTGAACAATTTTTTTTTTTTAATTTAAATGAATTTAAAAAATCATTACTCAATAACTATTAGGCCGATTTCCTTCAAATAAAGACCATTCTAAAGGGAAGAACTTGCCCTTTAGTACGATATGCAATTTGAAATTGAATATTGGCAAACTTTTCTTCGAACAGTTCGGAGTAAATCGAAGTAATCTAAGAAAAACCCTACGACTATTTTTTTTCTTCGTCACCATCGTGTAGAGCATCTTTTTATTAGTAAGAATCCAAATTTTTAAAAAAATATACCGAGTAGTTTTTAAGATATGATTTTTTGAAGTTAAGGTTTGCTATTCAGGTATTGCGCCATATAGGAGAAATGCATGTTAATCATACTTAAAATTGCATTTTTATAAAAGTATTTGTTTTAAGGCTCTTCTTTTGCTTAAAAATGGTCAATTGCACCTTCTTTGTTCTAATTAGAATAAACAAAAACTGTTTCTTTACTTAAAACAAACAAAGAGTACCAGCGTACTAATTAAAGCAAATAAAGAGTTTTTTTGTTCTAAAAATGATCATTGATCATTGAGCAAAAAGGATCTAGAAGTTTAAAGCAGTAGTTTTAAATATAAGAACATTTTTTTTTCAAATTAAATCACTTTCCATTCAGATTCCAACTTGTTCACTTTGTTCTAGCTTTCTGAACTTTTTTTTGAAAATCTTCTCAGCAAATGCTTTCTCATCACTTTCTACTGATGTTGAATGCAATAAGTCAGTTGCTTCGTGTGCAACTGTTATCACAACAACTACTACCTAACTGAAGCTAATCGTAGAATGTACCAACAAAATAAATCAGGTGACTTATTGCATTTAACATCACTCGAAAGTGATGAGAAAGCATTTGCTCAGAACATTTTCAAAAAAAGTTCAGAAAGCTAGAAGAACAAAGTGAACAAGTCGAAATCTGAATGGAAAGTGATTTGATTTGAAAAAGATTTGCCCTTATATTTAAGGCTCGTGTCTAAAACTTCTAGATCCGCTTTATTCAATGATCAGTGGTCATTTTTACAACAAAAAAACTCTTTATTTGCTTTAATTAGTGTACGCAGGTACTCTTTATTTGTTTTAAGTAAACAAACAGTTTTTGTTTATTCTAATTAGAACAAAGAAGGTGCAATTGACCATTTTTAGCAAAAGAAGAGTCTTAAAACAAATACTTTTATAAAAATGCAATTTTAAGTAAGAATAACATGCATTTCTCCTATATGGAGCAATGCTTGATTAGCAAACCTTAACTTCAAAAAATCATATCTTGAAAACTACTCGGTATATTTTTTTGAAAATTTGGATTACAACTAATAAAGAGATGCTCTACGCGGTGGTAATAATGAAAAAAAAATTACTCGTAGGGTTTTTCTTATATTATTTCGATTTACTTCGAACTTCTTCGAACACTGTTCGAAGAAAAGTTTACCAATATTCAATTTCAAGTTTTATATCATTCTAAAGGGCAAGGCCATCCCTTTAGAATGGTCTTTATTTGAAGGAAATCGGCCTAATAGTTATTGAGTAATGATTTTTTTAAAGTTAAAGTATTTTAAATTCATTTAAATTAGAAAAAAATTATTTTGTTCAAAGTGTGTGGACTTTTAAAAATTTTTTTGGTGCATTTGATTTGTCTCACTGAGACGAACAAAATGATATATAATTTGTCAAGTTGTCACGACATGACATTTTTTGTCGTCTTGTGTTATCGAATAAAATCATTTGTTTCTTTCTCACGTACAGTTAGTTAATGTGTTTATCTCACTCTAATAATTCATTCAATCAAAGTTTGTACCTACTCAAATTTTGCTAAGCACGTGCGCGAATTAAAACAATTTGGGTTTTAAGAAATTGCTGTTTAAAAAAAAAATAATAATAATACGGTCTAAATTTTTCGCCTTTCAGTCATTAACTGTCCTGTTTTTGAAAAAAACTCTTTCTGCAGGTTCTGATGTCGCATGATTTTGATTGAGTTATTGAATGATTTGAACCACGATCGTAAAATAGACAGGTCTGGAAACTCCATTCATAAATACGTTTGAAATTGAATTATTTTTTCTGAATCGCGGGTGGTTATGCAGGGCAACTATACCCGTGGCGCCTTCACGTGGTGATTTTATTAATTCRCTGTTTGACAGCATTTTGGCAGCTAACCACAAAWTTAAAAAGYRAATTTTTCTCTATTTCCAMCGTTTCTAAATATTTTTGCCGCTTGTGCACAGTTTTTCGGTGTTTTAGGATGGTTTTCTTTGATTTATACTTSATGTTTTCTTGGTTAATATCTTGTTTTCTTTYGTTCTGTKTAACTTGATTTTTKRTCTAAATTAAATATTAAAAAATATTTTTTGGTTTTGAATTTGTCGTTCAATGTTTTTGGCAATCAAAAAGGTAAATATATTTGGTTTTTATATCTTGTTTACACAAAAACACTTCTGCAGATGCCCAGAATTTGTGCTGTTTTCCATTGCACGACAAAATGAAGTAGTAAACAATTTTTTTTTGGGTGAAAGAAAAATTGGACCCAAGGGCAAGGGATGAAATTCTAAATACTGCAAATAAAAGACATTTTGAGAAAAAAGATACAAAATTAGAGAGAAAACATTAAAACATTTAACATTGAAGCATTTAATCGACTAGGGTTTTGCGTTTTGACATATTTGTATCAGTCTAAGAAGTAATATTTTGTCTTTAAAGTCCTATAGATAAATGAGTTCAAGTTTTTCAGAAAATATTTATTTCTTTACTCTGTTTACAAAGTGCTCGCTCACCACAAAAAAGATTCTGAAATTGTCTTTATTGTGACTATGGTTTTCTTTATTATTCAAAAAATCTTACTGTACACGAAGTGGGTTCTGACCAAGTAAAAAACACCATTTTTATAAATCTTGGAAGATTTTCTTTACAAAATCCTTCTATTCTAAATTTTGCACCAACCTTGATCGCTACATTATAAGTTAGAATTGTATAACTAAAAAATAACTTATGTATAAAAGTTACTTACTATAACCTTATTTATTTGTTGTTTTATTTCCTCAATAACACGTCTTTTTTAAAGGTCTTGTATTATTATCATCATAGGTAGCATCTTGGATAAAGATCAATAACAGCAATGTTTTCTACTCTTTTTTTCTACTAGATGGTAAGGTGGCAATTAATAAATGCTATGGATTGACTCGATAGCATGAACGTTATTCTAAAATATGCAGATTTGTTTAAAAGTTAAAGGATGTTTCCTATCATCAAGTGTAAAACCAAACCAAAAACCTCCTCGAGGACTAAATAAATGAAACGGCATTTACCTGCCACTTTTATTAAACATATTGTACTTTATACAGGGTGAATATAAAGTATGAAACCAAGCGGTTTTATTTTTAATCATTTGCCTCCAGAAAATAATAATTAATATAAATTAAAGTAATATAAAAAATGTGATGGTATATTTGAGAACGAAATTTTGTTTTGTTTTTGAGTTATGCGATTTTTTTTGTCAAAATTGCAATTTTTGTGAAAAATTTTTTTTTGAAAAAATTTAATATATAGCAGATAGTTGTAATCCTTAGAGTATAGCTTTTATGAGAAAAATAATTTTATAGCGGGTTGCCATTTAATAA
>NW_025401063.1:2059273-2087897 GCF_015345945.1 Tribolium madens
CCCCGGGCCCCCAATTATGGTAGCCTGTCAAGAGCTCATTGAATTAATATCGAAAATTCTAAATTTGTAAACAAACTTTCCACAATCCATGAAGTGCTGAACTACGTTTTTTTTAGTTTGAAGGAATTAAAAAATTGCTATCATAACAAATAAAACTATAATGTCTATAGTTTCAATTATTTTAGCTCAATTTTGTTTATAAGTTCTTACACGCATGTAAGAAAAATTCCGCGCGAATTTATACAAGTGATTCAAAAATTTGTGTAATAATTTTAATTACGAATACTCCTCTACAAATGAGCATAGATAGCACAGCATTTATTAATCCAACTCATCAAGCAATAGAAAAATTACAGTTTTTATAATCATCAAGAAATAAACAAATGTGGCTTTGGATTTAATAAAATTTACATTAAATATGAGAGCATTGATTCTTTCCAAGGTACGCTCAAAATTTATAAATTCTAATTTTCTAGCGCGGTGTAGAATTTAGTTGAAACTCAAATAACTCGAAAACGCTACATTTTGGCGATATGAAACTACCTTTTTTATAAAAAAAAAATGTTTGGGCTCTATCAAAAACAGAAATTAATAAGCCGAAAAAATTATCCCAAAACTGGGAGGACCCATTACTGCCATTACTACTACAAGACTTCCGTTTACACCAAATCAAAGAGTGTCTTTTTGTCCATGCAAAATTTAATAATAATCGGATAAACGGTAACAAAAATATTTCCAGAAAATCATCGACTATTGGAAAGTTGTAATTTTTCTGTTTTTTGAGGTGGGTCAATAAATACTGTACTATCTATTCGTAATTAAAATTATGCCACACATTTTTTAATCAATCGATATAAAATATCGTTTTTACTTAATTTAATGTAATTTTAATTTATTTTTTTTTAATTATTAGTGGGCATAAATAACATAAAAATCTAAATATAAGTGCACAGAAACGAAAAACTTTATTTTCGTTTATTAAACTATCATGATTTCAACTGACGTCACAATCTCAATAGAGGAAACAAACTCCTTCAAAAAAAATTACTACATTAAGTTTTTATACATATTTTTATTGTATTGTATATTGGGCCCTCATTTCAACTTAGCATTCCATATAAAAATTTGTAAGTCCGCCCCTGGTCAAAATCATTGGATTGTGCCCAACACTAGTAAAAGCGCCGGAAGAAAGGGTTCAAAGCTGTGTTTTTAGGCCGCTGTGCAGCCGGTGGTGAGCAAGGAAGTCCCCGATATGGACTTCGGCAATTTCGACATCCCCATCTTCACCGAGGAGTTCCTGGACCACAACAAGATGCGCGACTCCGAGTTGAGACAACTCCGGAAGTCCAACACGGACTACGAGCAGCAAAACGCCATTTTGCATAAGCATATCGAGAATATGAAGGACGCGATCGTGAAGCTCGAGTCGGAGATCTCGCAACAGGAGAAGAACAACGCCTCGTTGCAGAAGCATCTCGACCATTTGCGGGGCACGCTCACTAATGGGTTCTCGGGGGTGAAGCTCCCGGGGGTCAAGGAGGTGGCCACGCAGCAGAATATCGATTCGTATATGACGAATCTGCATTCGATTCTTCTCGAGAATAGCACACACGACGCTAATCTTTTACAAACTGTTAGGAATATTGTAGGGAGGCTCGAGTTTAACGGATGACAAACAAGTCGGGCTTCCAAAAGGAAACGAAAAGCTAAAAAAACGTAACTTTTTTACAGCCACTTTATTTCACTTTCAGAGTGGGGTTTTATGATTTGAGTAGTTATAATGGTCCTGTGATTCATACGTTAGGTATTGTGTAATTAATTAATTCATGTATTTAATATTCTGTCAATAAATTTCATAACGTATTTATGAAACTGGCTTTTTTAACCCCATAATAAAAAATCAATAGGGCGCAAACTTTCAAATCGTTAGAAAAGCAAAAAATTGAAATCTAGATTTTTACATTTTCTTTCAATTATTCTTATTCAATTATTCAATTCAATTCTTAAATAATTAATAATTCGATAATAATTAATTATTCAATTATTAAATTCTATTTTTTACCCCAGACATTGATTATTTTGTACTTAATGTTAAAGAGTGCTTTTATCAACTAATTTCAGTAAATGAAGCAGTTTTTTATCGTCTAGTGAAATAAACTAATTTTTAGCTACTGTTTATATTCAAGAAATTCTGGTGGGTGAGTACAAAATAAAACGAAATATTATACACGACGATAAAGATTGTTTATCTACTCGTGAAAAAAGTCCACTCGTAAACTTAACCTTTTTACTCGTAGATAAACAATTTCTTTATCGTCTTGTATAATAAATAACTACTTATTATTTAAAAAATGTGCCAAAAGGACAACAAAAAGATCAATACTATCATTACCGAAGTCTGGGTTAGAATATGGAGCAAATAGTATATTATGTCACAAGGTAGAAAAGAGATTTTTTATAGCCGAGCTGTTTATTTCCCAAGATGCGCAGCATTCAAATCAAGATTTCCACGTTTTCTTTCAATCACCCTTCTTAAAAAAATACCCCGGAGATTGATTATTATTTATTAAAAAATATACACAAAAGTCAAAATAACGACGAAAAAATCAATACTGTTTTTTTTTAGCGAAGTCAGGGGAATAAGGAGCAAAAAATTATTATTTATTGAGTGATCACGTAATAGTTTTGCTACCCAATTTTCACTACTGGTGTTAATTATATTAATTATACAGTTTGTTTCTACTTTTATCGTCAGTAGATAAGAGAAAATATTTTTTTTTCCATTTTGTTGCCTTGAATCGTATTTAATATTCAATCAGTAAAAATTAATATTGCAATGAAATTGTGTTGTTTACTTTTTTTCTAATCATATTAAAGAATTCCCATACTTACGTTTTCAGTTGAGAAAATTGTTCAATCTTCAACTTTTGAGAAAATTAAAAAAAAGATCAATGTGTATGTTGGCAATAAAAAGAAAATATGTAGAAAATTAAATATTACTTATTATTTAAGATTAGATAAAGTATAGTATTAAACTCGTAAGAAATGGCCAATTTTCTTACTCGTTGAATAATATACTATTACTCTAGAGATTGTACAAATATACATTTACTTTTTTATTATTTTTATATTGTTTATTATTTTTTTAATGTAGTTTTTTACTTCCGAGATTGACTCTTTAAAACATATACAGAAATATTGTCAAAATAACACAAAATCAATCTTTTTTATCGATGACAGGATTAAAATGACCAAAAAATTTCTATTTATTAAATGATCAGAATATGTTTTTTGTTCCTATTTGAAACTTACAAATTGTTAAAAAAAAATAATAATAAATTGAAATCAAGATTTCTACATTTTTTTTCAATCTTCTTAATTTTTTTTACCCCACAGATTGATTATTATTTATTAATGAAATATACACAAAAGTCAAAATAATAACACAAAAAATACCGAAGTCAGAGTTAAAATAGGGAGCAAAAAAATATTATTTATTGAGAGGTCACTCGGTACTTTATCATTCATCAATTTATTAGTTTTTCAAAAAAATAAATAGTTTAAACAAAAAACGTTTGGTTCCTACTTTTTATTCACCTGTATGTAGAAAAATTGACCAGTTCTTATACAGTTATTTTATTTATTTGTAGTTGCTGAAGAAGTGTGTTATTACAATTTTGAATAAAAAAATGCTAGAAAATCTTATAAAAAATGTTTCCCCGCCACTGGTGTGTGTGTTAAATGTTGTCGCTATGACAACTTTTATTTTTGCACCTTTTCGTTTACCATGGTTACGTCCATTTCTACAGCAACTACAATAACCTGCTTCTCAGTCGACTCGTCAACGATAGAAAAGGGGTTCTTGCAATACATTTTCAAAATACTCGAATGTTTTTAATTTTTCAAAGTTGTGTCAGACACACATATAAAAACCTTGCGTTTTAATTAATTAATTAAGCTAAAATGCATTTATGGACACGTTTGATGATTTATATCTTGTACCCTCAGCAGCACCTACATGATGTTTTTGTGGTAAATTAACCTCACGTTTATTGCGTGCACAAAACTGATAATAATTAAAGTCGAGTTAGGGCGATATTAATTTTAGACTTTCCAACTATCTGATAACTTCCACTATCACCAAAAATCCTTTGTTCATTAATTACGAGACTGTGAGAGTTTTAAGTTTCTGTTGAAATAAAATTGTGTTGAGCTCATTATTATTAATTATTATATTGGGTGTGGCTGTGCTAATTGTCGCTCATTTCGGGATCGATAATCCAACCGAAAAGTTTTCTTTTAAATTTCGTAAACACGTTGTAATGTTGGGCGTTTAATGCAAATAAATATAAATTATGGATGAACCCTTTAAGTCGCTCTATGCAAATCTCCAACTCTCAAGTTGCTCTTCTTGATTACAAGATTTTTCTCATTATGGTGATTAAAACATAATACGACTGTGACTGAAATAATTGGCTGAAGACTCATTAAGGAACGCAACAGAATGAAATTGAAGAAAGAATATTTGTATTTATTTGATATAATTTAACGTTTTCTCAAGAACAAAATTTACAATCAATGCTTAAATGCTCCTCATTCTAATCCTCTCGGCAATAAACAACTACAGGATGCGCCAGAACTCGTGCCCCAGAGAAAAATTTCAGCTTCTATATGTCAAAGAATTTTGACAATTATTTTTTGACATTTGACATTCTTTTATGTTTATTTAATGATACTGATGATCTTGTATATGTTTTTTTACAATTATTTAATAAAGTTTTTGCTAAAAATTTGCTAGTAAATACCACAAGTAACATTGAACAGAGTTACAATTTAGGATACAACTTTATTGTTTCCTCTTCTAATAGCCAGAAGCAAAATTTAAACTCTCGTAACTTCGAAATTTTTATAGATAATTTTTTTTAACATTTTTTCCATGATCCCTGTGTCTTACCTTATATGGTATTTTTCTCTGGGGCGCGAGTTCTGGCGCACCCTGTATTTTGTTTTTGCCCACATTTGTGTGTTCAGAAATAAAATTAATAACTAAAAGAATTAAAAAATATTTATATACTCGACAAGTAATAATTTTTCTTTCCCTAGTCTAACTCTCTTTCCGTAAAAAAAAACTATTGATTTTGTCAATTCCACCATATTTGTGCATATTTCTTACATAAATAATCAATGAGTGGGATAAAAAGAGTAAAAGATTAAAGTAGGAAGCAAAACCATCAATAAATGATTATTTTTTGCTCCCTATGCTAACCCTAAAAATATATTGATTTTCTGTTGTTTTGTGTATTTTTTACATAAATAATCCAGGTCTCCAATCAAAAATAAGAAAGCGTTTTTGAACGTGTTATAACTATTCCTGAATTTTCGTTGGTAAAATGGAGCCACCCTGTATAAAAAAAATTAGTCAGTTTTATGAAATTATACTAGGTGACAACAAAATGCAACAGTATAAAATTTTAGTAATTTTTCTGTTACTATGAACAAAGCGAGTTAATTTTTTTCATTAATAATGTTGAAAATTCACGTTTTTAAACGACAAAAAAATTATTTTACATAATATTGTACTTCCTGTAATAACAAAAAAGTTGTCAAAACTTTATAATAGTGCATTTTTAAAGTTATCTGGTATATGGTGTATACAGGATGTGTCAGAACTTGCGCCCCAGAGGAAAATTTCAACTAAGATAAGATACCAAGAACATGAAAAAAATGTTTAAAAAATTCTATCTGTCAAAAAATTTTGACATTTATTTTTTGACGTTTGGCATTTTTTTATGTCCATTTAATGATACTGATAATTTTGTATATATTTTTTTGCAAATAAAAACCACAAATAACATTAAACAGAATTACAATTTAAGATACAGCTTCTTTGTTTCCTCTTCTAATAGCCTGTAAGAAAAAAATTGGACAATTATTTTTCTAACAGAAAGAAATAGTCAAAGTGCAAAATTTAAACTCTTACTTTACATGGCATTTTTCTCTGGGGCACGAGTTCTGGCGCACTCTGTATAAAATAATTTGTTAATTTTATGCAGTTATTTTTTTAACAGTTTACAAGATTTTATAATGTTGCTTTAGTCAAAAAAATATTTAAAAAATTAGTAATAATAATCTCTCATAAAGCAAATAATATACAGGGTGTTCGTACAATTTAACTCAAAATCTAAATAAACGTCAAAAAGGGATGGAGTACTCGTATAAGAAATATAGCTTGGCTTCAATTTTTGATAAAAGTAGCTTGTGATTTTAAAATTAAGTTGGCACTATTGCACATCTTTTGCGTCTATTTTATTCAATATTGCCAATCTTATACAATCATCGGCTACTCTGATCAAAAGTTATTTATTCAAAAACATTTCTGCATATAAAAAACTAAAAAAAAAAAATTTGTTCATTTATAAGATTACAAACCAAAATTATTTTTTTGTAACTCACAAATTTGGTAATTTTTTCTCATCAATAAAGAGTTAAATTCCCAACATTGAACAATATGAAATTTCATATCTTGTGTCTCTGTTTTATTCAGTATTGCCAATCTTATCCAATCAATCCATTTTACACTGATTTTCTTTATTAATAATGATAAAAACTTACGTTTTTACAGAACTGCCATTTTTTTTTCAAAATAATATAGGATTTACAAAAAATAATAGTTTTTTATGATAATCATAGTCGCCTGATTAAATTGAATTGACACACTGAATAAAATTGAAACAAAACATACAATGTTTCATGTTTTTCGTTTTTACATTGTTCAATGTTGCCAACTCAATTTCAGAAGAGACATTTTGTGTAAATATAAATATTTTTATGAAACATTTAAAAAAAGAAAAATCCGGTTATTCACCGGATGT
The DNA here is from genome assembly GCF_015345945.1 of Tribolium madens. Taxonomy (NCBI): domain Eukaryota; kingdom Metazoa; phylum Arthropoda; class Insecta; order Coleoptera; family Tenebrionidae; genus Tribolium; species Tribolium madens. The sequence goes on from NW_025401063.1 coordinate 2,066,146, forward strand.
CACCCAATTCCCTAAACTGCAGAATCCATAAACCCGGATTTGTGCCTTGTGAGGGCCTGGAGTCGGCAGTAAAATCCTTGAAACGCCCATAAAACATCAATCGTTTCCCCATTCTGATAAAATTATAAATAAATCCCACGTTTCTCGCATCACCGGAAAGCCAATTTCTGGCCAATTAATTTAGGCAAACACAAATTCTTATCTAAAGTCGTAAATTCATCAGCACATAGACCATAAAAAAGCGGCTGATTTGAAACTGCGAAACCTCCCATAATCCGTCCATCTGTTGATTCCTGATAACAACAACGTAAAAAAACACACATTTGTGTGTTAATTAATTTGGCTTTCTTCATGGCATTCCGTGACATTTGTCGCAGATTTATGATCATGTAATTTTCGCATCGAAAGGTGCAACATGTTGTCGGTAATCCGATTAAATAAAATTGAAATATGAGGACGGTTTTATCAATGGGCTTGAACCGGGGGTGTACGAATCGTACGCAAAATCATGCACCTACCTGAAAGAGGACTGTATATAGGGACAGGCGTCGCGACGCCGATCATTTCAAGCGACGCACCTGTTGAGACTGCTCCGGTGATTTCAACGATAGGTTATCAGGGTTTCAGTGAGCTGTGTTTCAGCGAGTGCCCAGACGAGGTTTTCAGCCCTTCTTAAAGGTAATTTAACTCAACCCTAATTAGTTAATTAAACAAATGGAATTATCATATCTCATGTGATGTAATTAATAAAAAATAATTTAATTGAGTCTAGTTTTAAACATGCACAATTTTGAGAAGTTAGCTTCTATTATTTTCTCGAACTTTGTTCTAATAATCTTGATTTTGTCACTGTCTCAATCAAATTGATCGATTAATTTGATTCCAGTTTTAATTAATTCGAAAAAATGCCCGAAGAAGGTTTGACATGGTACACTGAACATATGAAATTTAAATTTTTGTACGGACACAGGTGTTATTTTAGCAAAAAATTATGTAATAATTAATTCAGATATTGATTTTTTGTTAAATTAGTAAAAATTTTTTTTTAATTTTGTAATAATATTCGTTCAAAAGATAAATGATATACAGGGTGTCCGCACAATTTAACTCAAACTCTAAATAAACGTCAAAAATAATGAATTCAGTATGAGGAATATACACAGGTTTTAAAACACAGGGTGTTTTAACACACAGAGACAGGAACATAGAAAAAATGTTAAGAAAACTTCTATCTATAAAAATTTCGGGAGTTTAAATTTTGCACTTTGACTCTGTTTTTGTTAATTGCTAAATAATTATAAAAAAACATGCAAAATTATCAGTAACACTAAATAAATATAAAATGTCAAAATTTTTTGACAGATAAATTTTTTTCAACATTTACTGGATTTCTGTCAATAAAACAATGATTTTCCTCAACAAAACGACATCTTATTTCTTTTTAAATCAAAGATGTAAATTTTTTTTTGTCATTTTTTCTTTTTTGCCACAAAGTAAGATTCCAGGAACATAGAAAAAATGTTAAAAAAAATTCTATCTATAAAAATTTCGAAATTATAGGAGTTTAAATTTTCCACTTTAACTTTGTTTTTGTTATTTGCTAAATAATTATAAAAAAACATAAAATTACACTAAATAAATATAAAATGTTAAAGTTTTTGACAGATAAAATTTTTTCAACATTTTTCTCATGTTGCGAGTTTTGAAACACTCTGTATAGCTTGGTTTCAGTTTTTCATCAAAAATGGATTGTGATTTTGAAATTAAGTTGGCGACACTGAACAATATGACAGAATAAGAGACGAGAATATGTCAAATTTTATACTTATTTTATTAAGTATTGCCAATCTAATCCAACCGTAGGCGACTATGATTAGAAAATATTTAAAAACATTTACTGGACTTTTGTAAATAAAACAACGATTTTCGTCAACTAAACAAGAGATGTTGTGACGTGAAATATTTTATAAAATAATAAATATAAATATATAATAAAAATAAAATGAAATAAAATATAATAAAAATAAATAAACAAAAAAGTTTTTTGTTTATTTTATAAGATTAGAAACTAAACAAAACACCAATTTTTTCATATAAAACGTTTTTTTAAAACAGTTTTTTATATGAAACATTTAATAATTTTTTCTCAACAGTGAAGAATTAAGTTGGCAACATTGAACAACATGACAGAAAAAGAGATGAGAATTAACGTATCAAATTTCATGTCATTTGTCTCTGTAGTATTGCCAATCTTATTTAAAACTTTAAAACATATTTTGTTTTTTTTTATATTAGAAACTAAAAAAAACACAAAAATGTAAAATCTGTTTAATTTAATAAACAATTTTCACCAACATTACAACATTTTGACAATTGTTTATTAAATGAAACAAACTTTATTTTTTATAATTTTTAATTTAAATCATAATATACATAATAAATAATCAAAAAAAATTTGAATTTTTTTTGCAACAATTTTTTGTAAAATATTATTTCAGTTTTTTGAGATTTACTTGTTATTAAAAATAATTATGTAAAACAACGGTTTTCGTTCTGCAATTTTTCTAAAAACGGAAATAAGCGTAAAGAAATTTGTATTTTAGAATTTTAAAGCTCGCTTTATTCATATCAAAAAAGTTGATAAATTTTTATAGTGTTACATTATTTGATTTCATTTAGTATATGAGCATAAAAAAAATAGTAAATTTTATGCAATTATTTCTAAAAAAAAATAGTGCAGGCTGGTAATTTTTGTTCAAGTCACATTTTTTATATACAGGGTGTTTTCTTAATATTGCGAAAAATTGAAACCACATATTTTACATCGAAAAATAACACTAATTTGTCGAGTAAACAATAGTCTTATAAAGCTTTGTTACGGATATACAGGGTGATAAAGTTTCATGATAAAAACTAAAATCCACCATTTCCTGAACACATATTATTTTCATAATATTTTATAGGCTTTATGAGGCATTGAAAGCACTTACTTTCCGACGATTACTTTATTTTTTTTGCTTACCAGTGGCGTGCATATAAGCATATTTTTTTATTAGTGTTGTTTTTCGATGTAGAATAGTGGTTGCAATTTTTCTCAATATTAAGAAAACACGCTATATATTAAATACAGAAAATCTCACCCAAAATTTTTTCAATTAATATCTCTGTTATTAATTGAGTAAAATACTTCAAACTTAAAATGTCAGAGAAAAAATAAGCATTCTCTTACATGAAATTAATTAGAGCAAGTATTAAAAAAATAGTGTTTAAAAAATTATGAAACAAAACTTGATTTCAGTATTTCCAAAATAGGACTTGTTTCTTAAATTTCTGTCAAAAATGCCTTTTTCAGCTTTTGAAAAAATTATTGTTTAAAAATAAACACAAAAAAATAAATAAAAACGAATTGACTATAAATAATAAAAAAATTGCGATACTCATAATAAAATTCCAAGTCCTCATTATCATTATCACTATGAATCACAATGATTAAAAAATTTAAACATTAAACTATTTTTACACTAATTATTATTAATTATTTACACAGGGTGTTCCAGCTAAGACTTATTTCCCTCAAAAAGCACTAAAAAGAGAAGAAACTTCTGCTTTAGAAACCGTGAATCAGAATTTAAAATTTTATTAAAACAACAGCGATAAACCTTACCAGCCACAAAACTTAATTAATTCGAATAAAACTAACTTTTTATTGTTAATTTTATCAAGTGAAATGCGGTTGGGGTAAATTAAACTTAATCTTATTTTGGATATCATAACATGTGGGGCCCCTTTGATGTATCTAATGCGTCAATATTATCCAACAGCAACATTGTTGAAAAGGCCACTTACAATGTTGTTGTTTATTTGGGGGAAACACAGTGAGATGCAAAGCACTCTGCGATGGTTAGTGTTTAAAAAAAATTGCTCAGTAAATTTAATTTACGATTTGACTATCGCAATAATTATTTAGGTACAAAATGCACGAATATTAATTTTAATTTGATTTAAATTGATCTGTCGTGCGTTATGTGAAACAACCAACTTTTTTTTTCAATTCCAATGAGAGAAAAGTGCAACTTTTTGTGAAACATGTATTAATTAACATTTGCCCTTTTTTATTTGTAAATTTGTGGTTGATTGAATTTATTTAAACGGCAACCACAATCAATTATCGACGTGAAATAATTTCCTCGTACTAAAATTAGCGGAATTTTCCAACATGCTAATTAAAGGAAACAAAGACTTTTGTTTGGAAGAAAACTCCTCATTACCCGCCCGATTTTTGCATTTTTCCAAAACCAAATCACGTCTTAGGACCATTAATTACAAATTCAAGACGTAACGAAGCCGCTTTGATATTTTAATAATCCGAACAAAGGATGCATTACGACATTTGCATTTTTGAGGGAAAAATTGCTAATTAGTTGTTGAAACTTATCAATTTTGCTGCCATATGGTGGCGTTATTTTTGGCCCAAGAGCGGAAATTAGAATTGATTGTGCGAGAAAAATGCATTCTCTTTTATAGATTAAAAGAAATTACAGCGTTGTTGAGACGGAGGCAAATGAAAGGAGCTTCGTGCAATTACACCTCCCTCGGACTTATAAATCAAAATTAAAGCTCAACTTCTAAACACCTAATAATTTATTGCCATTTAACTCGCGTTATTCGACCAAAGTGCAAATTGTCACCTTAATTGTTACAAAGCGACGTTTTCACTCGTTTAGGAAGCAACAATTAAAGTGTCTGAAAAAATACTCAAACTTTCCTAATCTACAACAAAAAAATACTAATAAATTAATCAAATCTGATGTTTTATTTTTATTGGTTTTATCTCTTGATTTCAAGCACCACATGTTTTCAGTCAATAAACAAAACACCAGTGTTAAAAATAATGTTTATCACAAATATTATAAAATATATAACAAGAAGTTATATTGGTTAAAAAATACTTAAATATTTTTAGCCCGGCGCATCCACCAAATTTGTTAGTTTTTTTTAATTTATAACGTGAAAACTAGGGGTTTTAGGTCAAAACGGTGTAAACGGATGAATTTTCCGGATTATTTTACGTAAGATAGCAATTTTTGATAAATTAAAAAAAATTTTTTGTAATTTTAAAAATAATGTTTATCACAAAAATTATAAAATGTAACAAGAAGTTTAATATTGGTTAAAAAATACGTAAATGTTTTTTAGCCCGGCGCATCCACCAAATTTGTTAGTTTTTTTAATTTATAACGTGAAAACTATCGGTTTTAGGTCAAAACGGTGTAAACGGATGAATTTTCCGGATTATTTTACGTAAGATAGCAATTTTTGATAAGTTAAAAAAAAAATTGTATTTTTTTTTGGTTACTGTTCATGTTGATTTTCAGCGATAACTTTGAAAGTATTAGTTTGGCACCGTTAAAAATTAATTTTAGTTTTGCATCCTTTGAAAAAAAGAATATTGACCTGAGATTAATAGTTAGCGAAATTTGTGATGTATCCAACAGTTAAAAATTTTTAAATTTTTTGATAATTTATAAACCACTTTGAATTTTTCAGTTTTCTTGGCACCAAACGACTTATATTTTACATTAATTTTAATTTTAAATTTAAGTTTTACTATTAATTTTAATTTACCTTTCTGAAAATTTACGTAGAAAGTTACAAATTAAGAAATAGTCTTTTTTTTAATTATCAGGATTATTTTACTGTTTTATTTTTGAAGATTTTTTTGTTACTCTTGACGTGGATTTTCAGCGATAACAAGTATTAATTGTAGCTTTTTATGTTAAGCAACGTTGGAATTAATAATAATTAATAATGACTTTAATTTTCTTTTAGTCTCAGGACGATAAACATTTTTTTTTAGAAAATAAAAAATTAAAACTAATTTTTTTTACTACGAATTATACTAATTATACTACGACTTATTCAGTTTTCTTGTCGCCAGACGACTTTTTGAGACATTTTACTTTAATTTTTGTTTAATTTGAATTTTACTTTAAATTTTAATTTAACTTTTCTGAAAATTTAGGCCGAAATTGACAAAACAAGAAAAAGTCAAATTTTTGAAAACTATTGATGTTAGGTCTAAACGGTTCACACATATGATTTTTTTTTAATAATTTTATGTGAGCTAGTGATTTTTGATAATTTTGGAATTTTTTTTATTTCTGTTTTCTCTATATTTTTTTTTTAGTTACTTTTGACGAGTATTTTTAGTAATAATTTTTCAATTATTGGTGGTAGCCTCTTATGTTTAACACTGCTGGAAAACGATTTTAATTTTCCATCTTCAAAAAAAAAGATTATGGTGCTGGGAGAGAGAGAGAGAAATTCCAAAACCTTTGATAATTTTTAATCTCCGAATTATCCATTTTTATTACCGCCAAACGACTCTTAGGAACATTTTACTTTATTTTTTACTTTCAATATTATAATAACAAAGTTTGTTAACAATTTAATCTTTTTCTGGTCGTTAAAAATTTATTTCTCCTATTTTTTTAATATGAATTTTTGCTATATTTTTTGTATTAGCTTATCACTCAATTTTCTTAATAAAAAATGTACTAAAACGTTTTACAGAGAAATAAATAAAGTCAGTTTTGCCCTAATTTAGTAATTTTTTAGTCCAGTTTAAGGCAAAAACTTAGTTTTTAGCTCAAGAGCGTTTTTAGAGCTAGAAAATAACTAACATTTTTAATGAAATTTGTTAATTTTTCGTATTATTTTCGACGAAGATTTTACAGAATAATTGTGTTTTTTGCTAAAGTGTAGTCTGATTTAGCAAAATTTTTCGAAAAAGCTGACCTTTTAACTGAAAAAATTGCTTAAACACCTGAAAAAGACAAAGAGATAATTTTCAATAAAATTTTGTCATTTTTTGTTGTATTTTTGAATAAATTTCTCTTTAATTATTGCGCTTCTAATTTTAAACGTACTAAAACACTTGAAAAAGGCAAAAATAATGTTATTTTTGGCTTTATAAAACGATTTTTTGACCCAATTCAGCAAAATCTTGGGAAAAAAGAAAGTTTTTATCTAAAAAACGTTCTTTTAAGCGCTTGAAAAGTATTAAGTATCACCATTTGAATAGTTTTTGCACTAATTTGTCTTATTTTTACTCCTTGTTTCGAAATAATTGTTATTTTTACTGAAAATTAATTTTGTTGAAAAATCAATCAATCAAATTGTAGTTCACATTTAATTTAAAATTGACATTTAAATAATTACATTTATTGTAGATTTTAGATAAGATATTCATGAAAGTTTGCAATTTTTATTCCAATTTGACTCATTCAGCGACCTCGGAATGAACATTTGTTAAAAACTTTAAAAAATTGGAATTAAAAAATCAAAACAAGTTAAAAACTAAAAAAATTGGACCAAATTCTAACACCTCTAATATTTTTTATTAAAATTAACGTCGACACGTGTTTCGTCGATCAAACTGACATCATCGGGACCAATTATAATGCAATCACAGAAAAATAAAACAAATAAAATCACGATTTTTTTATTTTTTAGAGCTTTCCAGCATGTCGAGGCCGTTGATCTTCCTGGCTCTAACTTTAACAGTCTTCTTCTCTGTGGCGAGTTCTTCATCAGACAGTCCTTGTCGGCGCGAAAAATTCAAGAGTTACGAAGATCTCAACGTCTACTTGGCATGTGTGAAGATGCAAGCTACAATGAGGTACCAAATAAAAAAAAAACTAAAAAAAATTAATTAATTTTTTTTTAATTTTGGTGTTTTTAGGTACGGTAAACGGGCCCCCCCGTCCCTGCTCCTCCGCAAACTCCAGCCCGATGTCTTCACCGACTACGAGAACGATTTCCCAGCAATTTCCAACATGTTATACGGCGACAACTAAAACTTCTTCTCACCACACAACACAGTATTATGTTTATATGATTTTTGTGTAGTTTCGAATTAAGTTTGGGCCATTTTCTCAACGTTTATTTAATGTAGAACGCTTTAATAAATAAAAAGACAAGTAAAGTTTTCAGAATCATTTTTAACTGAAATGTCAATAAAATGTTAGTCACAATAATAGAAAATTACGCATCATGTCTCGCTGTATTTTATTCGCTTCTGTTTATTTTCTTAAAGTTTTCATACTAAAAACGATGAAATGAGGATTTATGGCCTTGTTTATTACGAGCAGACATAATAATGACCTTTTTATTCGTAATGAGAGATTCCCAATAGAATTGCTGAGTTAATAAATTAACGGAACTTCCGCAACTCCACTCTTGTTTCACGAAAAGATAAAACGCTGTTTGAACAACAAAATGCGTTATTTTTTTGATAATTGCCGGATGAATGAAAGATAAAGAAAAAATGTCGATTAAAATGCGAAGCAGTGAAAAATTTATCCACGGCTTATTCGGCTTAAAAGTAATACAATGTTATTAAAAATTTGATAAAAGTTAAGTCATTTTGCTGATATTAACTTCAAATTTAGATAAATTTAAAAAAGCGGATACAGTTATTTTCGTTACAGTATATTTTAAATAAAACGAGAAAGGGTAATAATATATTGTCCATAATAATATAAATCATTGACGATTAGTGTGTGTAAACCCTTAATCGGCAATAAAGTACTATGATGATAAATCCCTATAAAAAGCGATGATTGTAATGGAATTGTGTAGATAATAAGTGTATGTGACGATGAGATTTTTCGTCACAATAGCCCTTTTGGGTCTTAGTACTTCGGTATTTGCGAGTCGTAAGTGATTTCAACATTTGGGGGAATAAAAAAATTAATTTAGTAATTTTGAAGCTCCCAATCATTTGTGTCCTGCTGTGGATGGTCCAGATTCTGTTTATATTCCACATGAAGACTGTCGAAAATTTTGGCAATGCTCAAATGGAGTTGCTTATAAGTTTGATTGTCCAACGACTACAGTTTTTGATCCAAGTTTGAACGTTTGTGTTCATGAATGGCAGTATAATTGCAAGGGGAATCCCAGTTCCACTAAACCAACGGAACCAGCAACTGAAAAACCCACTGAAAAACCAACTGATGCTTCAAGCAAGAAACCGACTGAAGAACCAATTGAAAAAACCACGGAACCAAATAAGGAAACCAGTCCAACTCGTCCAAGTAAACCAACACGACCACCATGTACGTCGTCACGGCCTACTAGACCTAGACCAACAAGACCACAACCCACAAGGGTACCAACTGAAAAACCAACGGATAAACCTACCAAAAAACCAACTGAAGAACCAACTGATGCCCCAAGCGAGGAACCAAGTGGAAAGTCTACAGAACCAAATGAGGAAACCAGCAAAGTGACAAACATTCCAACACGTCCTACAAAACCATCACGTCCCACTAAACCCACTCGCTCACCATGTACGTCGTCACGGCCTACTAGCCCTAGACCCACAAAACCACAACCCACAAGGGTACCAACTGAAAAGCCTACTCAACAACCAACGCAGAAACCCACTGAAATACCAAGCAAAAAACCAACTGAAGAACCAACTGCTACTCCAACTGAGGAGCCTGCCAAAGAACCAACTGATGCTCCAAGCGAGAAACCAACTGTAGAACCAAGTGAAGAAACTAGCAAAGTGACAAACACTCGTCCAAGTAAACCAACACGAGCACCATGTACGTCGTCGCGGCCTACTAGACCTAGACCAACAAAACCACAACCCACAAGAACACCGACTGAAAAGCCTACTGAACCACCAACGCAGAAACCCACTGAAAAAACAACGGAAAAACCAACAGAAGAACCCACTAAAAAACCCACTGAAAAACCAACCGAGGAACCCACTGAAAAACCAACGCAGAGACCCACTGAAAATCCAACGGAAAAACCAACAGAAGAACCCACTGAAAAACCAACCGAGGAACCCACTGAAAAACCAACAAAAAAACCCACTGAAAATCCAACAGAGGAACCCACTGAAAAACCAACAAAAAAACCCACTGAAAAACCAACAGAGGAACCCACTGAAAAACCAACTGAGAAACCAACTCGTCCAGATAGCAGAGAATCTGGGGAAAGTGGCGAAAGGTCAAATGAAAGTTCCAACGGTTCCAACAGTGGTTCCAGCAGTGGTTCCAGCAGTGGTTCCAGCGAAAGTAACGAATCATCAGAACTAGGGTTTGGTTCGGGTTGAGGCAAAAGAGGACATCAAGATGTTAGCGCACAAACTGAATAAATATGTATTTATTTAAAACAAAATTTGTTTTTTTGTTAGTATGTTTTATGAAAGGTAAAAAGTCAAAACGGAAACTACAATTAAACCATTAAAAAAATATTTCCCACAATTTCAGTTATCTTAATTTAGATAAGTAAAATAGCTCAACTTTTCCCCAAGCCCATAAATTACATTTATCGATAATTCTATAAATCTAGTATTTTTAGAATTGACAAAATTTATTAGCTCACCATATTGTTACAAAAATTTTCTTAAAAATTTTTATCTGAAAACTGTTTGTCCACAAATTTGTTTTCAACTGATAACGGAAAACTTGTCTACGAGACGATAATTGAAAAATGTTTTTCTCAATGTTGCACAAGATGTCTTATACATTATCTTATTATCTTATACAGGGTGAATGTAAAGTATGGAACCAAGGGGTTTTATTTTTAATCATTTGCCTCCAGAAAATAATAATTAATATAAATTAGAGTAATATAAAAAATGTGATCGTATTTTCAGAACGAAATTTTGTTTTGTTTTTGAGTTATGCGATTTTTTTTGTCAAAACTGCAATTTTTGTGAAAAATTTTTTTTTGAAAAAAATTAATATATAGCAGATAGTTGTAATCCTTAGAGTATAGCTTTTATGAGAAAAATATTTTTATAGCGGGTTGCCATTTAAAAAAATATTTTTTTTTGTAAAACTCAAAAACAAAAGGACATTTCGAAAAATTTTATTCTTGATAAAACATCACATTTTTATAGTACTTTATCACTCATCAATTAGTTTTTTGAAAAAAAAAATTGTTTAAGCAAAAAACCTTTGGTTCCATACTTTTTATTCACCTGGTATATGTTTTTTTTTTAATTATTTAGTAAAAGTACAAAAATTTTGCGAATAAAAGCCACAAATAACATGAAACAGTGTTATAATTTAGGATATAGCTTTCTTGTTTTCCCTTCTAATAGCCTGTAGCAAAAAAAAAAAATTTTTACAACAAAAATAAGTAGAGTCAAAGTGCAAAATTTAAACTCTCATAACTTGGAAATTTTTATAAATAAAATTTTTTTAACACTTTTTCCATGTTCCTGGTACATACCTTACATGGCATTTTTCTCTGGGTCGCGATTTCTGGCGCATCCTGTATTTAACAAAAAACAATTTAGTTTAGTAAATAAAAATGGAAAAAAATCACAATAAACGCAATAGCGTTAAAAATTAAATAAAACTTTGCACAGGTGCAAAATTCACTAAGTTGTATTACTTATTACGTACTGATTATAAAAACTTAAATCCTTTAAAGCAATAACAGTACATTTTTTTTAATTAATCCTATAATTGACTATTAACCGCTTGTTTTTCTTACAAAAACTTTAATCCTTTATTTTTTATTCCTATTCTTTTTGATTTTTTATTTTTCTATATATTTTTTATTTCTTATTTTCTTTATTAATTTTATTGCATAGTTTCTTGACAATTTAAGTTTTACTTTCCTATCTAAAATTTATAGTTGTTTATCTTTTAATTTCTTCGTCATATAAATGTCTAGATTATCAGTAATCTCTTAGAACAATGAACAAGTTCGAATTCCATAAAAAGTTATAAAAGAATAAAAACCAGACAGTAGTTCAATCATTCTTTTGGGATTCGTAGAAGTACTCCAGTATTTGACGATCATAGAAGATGAAAGTGTTTTTAACAGTTATTTCCTTGTTTTCTCTTGGACTAGCAAGCTGTGAGTAGTTAAAATACATTCTGGAACTTGGAAAATAATCTGTTTTTCCAGCTCCTTCAGACTCGTGTCCAACAATCGACGGTGCATTTCCTGTATATTTACCGCATGAAAATTGTGGAAAATATTATGAGTGTTCAAATGGTGTAGCATATTTGTTTGATTGTCCAGCTGGATTACACTGGAATGTTAATAAACTCACTTGTGATTGGCCACATGATGCCGGATGTGAAGACAAAAATGAAGAAAGTGAGGAATTTAAAACGGATTTTTGAAGTAGGAAAATAATGTGTTTTCCAGATCCTTCCAGCTTGTGTCCAGCAGTAGATGGAGCTTTTCCTGTATACTTACCACACGAAGATTGTGGAAAATTTTATCAGTGTTCAAATGGTGTAGCGCATTTGTTTGATTGTCCAGCTGGATTACACTGGAATGTTGATATTCTCACTTGTGATTGGCCACACGATGCCGGATGTGAAGGCAGACATGAAGAAAAAACAACCACTACATCTACAACCACAACAACAACAACAACAACAACTCAACAACCACCTGAAGAAATTACTACAACTGATCCAAGAACTACGGAAGAAGGAAGTGGAGATGACCAAAACGAGACCACAGAAGACAATAATGAAAACACAACCAAAAATCCAGTATCTGAAGAAACATCACCAAATGATGATACAACTGAAAATCCGGTTACTGAAGAAACTACCTCGAAAAAACCTGTAACGGACGGAGAATTGACAACAGACGATGATTCGGATGTGACTGAATGCACACCTGAAGAACCAACTACAGATGATGATGACAGTGAAACAACTGAAAAAAATGTTACAGATGATGATAACAATTCTGAAAACGTTACTGAAGATGGAGATGACGAAACTACCGAAGAACCTGTTACAGATGACGATAACAATTCAGAAAACGTTACAGACGATGACAATAATAAAACCACAGGTGATGACGAAACTACCGAGAAACCTGTTACAGATGACGATAACAATTCTGAAAACGTTACTGAAGATAGAGATGACGAAACTACCGAAGAACCTGTTACAGAAGACGACAATAACTCAGAAAACGTTACAGACGATGACAATAATGAAACCACTGACGGTGACGATACTACCGAAGAACCTGTTACAGATGATGATAACAATTCTGGAAATGTTACAGACGATGACAATAATGAAACTACAGACAATGACGAAACAACTGAAGATCCTGTTACAGATGACGATAACAATTCTGAAAACGTTACAGACGATGACAATAATGAAACCACAGACGATGACGATACTACCGATGAACCTGTTACAGATGACGATAACAATTCTGAACATGTTACAGACGATGACAATAATGAAACTACAGACGATGACGAAACAACTGAAAATCCTGTTACAGATGACGATAACAGTTCTGAAAACGTTACAGAAGACAATGAAGAATCAACGACCGACAACAGTTCTGAAAATGTAACAGAACCTAACACAACTGAAGAAACAACAGTAACAGAAAAACCAACAACTACAGAAAAACCAACAACCACTGAAAAACCGACAACCACAGAAAAACCAACAACCACTGAAAAACCGACAACCACAGAAAAACCAACAACCACTGNAAAACCGACAACCACAGAAAAACCAACAACCACTGAAAAACCGACAACCACAGAAAAACCAACAACCACTGAAAAACCGACAACTACTGAAAAACCGACAACCACTGAAAAACCAACAACGCAAGAACAGCTTTCAGATGAAGAAATAGTTGATGCCATTTGCAAAGCCAGGCCTGAAGACATTTTCTTAACAGCTCATCCATCCAACTGTCACAAATATGCTGTTTGTATGACTGGAAGATACGTCATTCAAACTTGCCCAGATGGTAACCACTTTAGTCCATCTAGTATGGCTTGCACAAAATCATCAAATGGCGAATGTAATGTCTAATCTATTTCTTAAAGTAAATAAAATGTTTCCAACAATTAAAATATACTCTTAAAATAGACAAATGTAAAACTTTGTTGTCTAGTAACGAAATAAACTTTATAAATCTAAACATCTTGTTTAAAATAATGATGAATAAGCGTAGCGAGTGAAATAAATTTCATTTTTTAAAAGAATTAATTGAGATCAATTGTTTAATAGTATCTAAACTTCTCTTTAATCTCTATGAGTAATTGCAAAAGCTTTCAAAAGACTACAAATTGTAATTAAAAAATATTTTGCTCTTAATTGGCTTAAGATAAATGACGTCTTTTCGACGAAAATCACTTCTATTGCATCACCAAAATCCAAGAAATGACAGGAAACATACGATTTGTAATTTTGTTATCTAACACTTAAAAGCAAATTGTGATAAGAGTAATCGATTTTTACCCAAAACTGGCAAATTTTATCATCATTGTCTCTAGTATCTCCTAGCAAAATGAAGTTCCTAACTGTCCTCGTGTGTTTTACTTTCTGCTTCTTCAATGTTAAATCCGAAGGTTTGTAATTTATTCTTTTAATTGATTATTTTTAATTATTGTTTTATTATAGAAGTGAATTCAAAAAAACTTGATCAAATTAAAGAAATCGCCGCCAAAATCGCCCCCCATGACACCCTCGCCAAATCCCAAAACCTTGACGATTTAGAAAAAATCAAAATTATTCAAAATTTATTAAATGCAGTGCGAAATCAACCCGGTTCTTCGGTAGTAAAAAGCCAAAAATCCGTTGAAGAAACCGTCGATGTAGCCCCACTTATGAAGATGTTGAGCGCCAAAATCGCGACTTCCGGAGAAGTTGCGGAAACGCCTGTCAAAAAACAAGATTTTGAAGATTTGGCGGCGAAAATGTCACCTCAAACTGTGGTTCGAACTCGAAGGGCGAGTGAAGTTAGCGATTTGGAGAAGACTTCTCTCATGAATAAAATCGCATTAAAAGTGGATTCTGTTGGTCAAGTCTCAAGTGTTCGCGAGAACCAGCAGAAGACGTCTCAACTTCTTCACAGTTTGGGAGAAAAAGTCGCAGCTTCGAAAAATTAGAACTTTGTAATTAATTAACTTATTTTAATAAAGTGAGTGAAATCTATTTACGAGCTTTGTTCAAACCTCTAAACTGATAATTTGCACTCGAGAGATAAAAAAGATGATACATTGTGAATGTTGTCACTATTTCTGAATCATGTTTCACGGAAAAAATACTTGAGATAAAAATTTTCCAATCAATATTTTTATTTTTGAATTGTTTTTCACACAATACAAATTTCTAGATCAAATAATAATGATCATAACACTCTTTAAGGAAATAATTGACTTTGTAGCAATTTAAATATTTCGTACAGTCGTAAGGATCTTTTCTCATTGACGAATCAAAATTAGATGAACAAGATCATCTACATCTTTGTATCTACAGTAGTTCAAATAGTGCATTTTTGTTAAATTCTTCTTTGACAACGTCGAATTCTTCCGATTCGCTTGAATTGAACTACTTGAATCACTAGAACTGCTACTGCTTGATGAATTTGAACTACTAGAATCGGATGGATTGCTAGAACTAGAATCACAACTACTTGATGAATTGTTGTCTGTGATTGTGGAAGGTTGTGGGGTAGAACTATACAGGGTGATTCTTTTAGGGCCTACATTAGAAACTTTTTAACTTCTAATGCAGATAAAAATTTGAAATTTTGTACACAACCTAAATCGACCAGTCTGAGTTCAACTAAATTATTTTCAAAACTTCGAGAAATTGGCGCCAACTTTGAAATTTCAAATGGTATTCACTTATTTTTATTGCATTTTTGAATACTCTTCTCCAAACTGAGTAAAATGTACCTAGTTGTTAGTACTTATCTGTTATAGTTTTTGATATATGTCAATTTTTGGTAAAAATTTTTATTTGCAGGGGTTCACTTAAAACATTACAGCTCTTGAACCCTTTGCGATAAGTGAATAATTTTTTTGGATTCACTAATCAAAAGTTTGAAGAGTTTTCTAAAATTTTTAGAATTGTCAACTGTTAAATTGCAAAGCTAATATGATTTTTTGAAAATGATGATTAACAAACAGCTTTTTCAAATAAAATGACCCTATTTTTTCAACGGCAATTGAAAGTACATCAATTTATAGAAGGAATTTTATCAACAACATGTCCTATACCCATTTCTTACAGTTTTTGAAATAATTACAAAAAACATGTTTTTGTTTTTTTATTATCAAGAGCTGTGATGTTTTGAATGAACCCATACAAATGAAAATTTCTATTTAAAAATTGATATACCAGGTGAATAAAAAGTATAGAACCAAACGTTTTTTGCTTAAAACTATTTATTTTTTGAAAAAACTAATTGATGAGGGCTAAAGTACTATAAAAATGTGATGATGTAACAAAAATAAAATTTTTCGAAATTTTCTTTTATTTTTGAGTTCTAGAAAAAAATTTTTTTTTTTTAAATGGCAACCCACTATAAAATCATTTTTCTCATAAAAGCTACACTCTAAGGATTACAACTATCTGCTTTATTTTTAATTTTTTTACATAAATTGCAATTTTGACAAAAAAAAATCGCATAACTCAAAAACAAAACAAAATTTCGTTCTGAAATTACGATCACATTTTTTATATTACTTTAATTTATATTAATTATTATTTTCCGGAGGCAAATGATTAAAAATAAAACCGCTTGGTTCCATACTTTATATTCACCCTGTATGTAATAAACTATGACAGATAAGCACTAACAACAAAGTACATTTTACACAGTTTGAAGAGAAAAATTCAAAAATGCAATAAAAATAAGTGATTACCATTTGAAATAATTTGTGTACAAAATTTCAAATTTCTATCTGCATTAGAACTTAAAAAGTTTCTAATGTAGGCCCTAAAAGAATCATCACCTTGTATAGTTGGTATAGGATTAGTACTAGTTGGTACAACAGTAGAAGTAGTTGGTCTAGTTAGTCTAGAAGATTCAAAGTCGCCGACCAAAAAAGTGCAAAAACATCTTGAGTTGAATACAATATTTTAGCAAATTTTCTTTAAATGGAAAAATAGAATTTCTCAACAACAGTGATTCAAACAGGGTCAAATAACCATTTTTTTTAATTATTTTAAGTATATTTAGATAAAACAACTCTTGATTATCTTATCGTTTGACGATCCAACAAGGGAAAAACACTGTGGTGGAGAAGAAACACATAACTAAATACTAGAAAAATTTGATTTTATTATATATTTACAAAGTTTCACATTTGGCATAAGTGGGAGGAACACAAATGCGTATAATTGAATGGAACATGTACTTTTGGGGGCAAGTTTTCACCAAATATACTCCATTGTAGCAATTCAAATATTTAGTGCAGTCGTAAGGATGACCTTTCACTGAAGAAAGAGAATCAGAAGTGCATTCCTCTCCTGCAAGACTATCAATTCCTTCAAAAAGTATTTTAGAAAGTATAGTTTTGTCAAATTTGGAACCATTAGATTCTGTTAAATCTTCTTCAGATTCGTCCAAATGTCGCTGGTGGTGCTGATGGTGGTTATCATGGTGGTCATCATGATGATTATCATGGTGGTCATCATGATGGTTATCATGGTGGTCATCATGGTGGTTATCATGGTGGTCATCATGGTGGTCATCATGGTGGTTATCATGGTGGTCATGATGGTGGTGATGGTCATGATGGTGGTGGTTAGACTCGTCAGAAGAATCATCAGAATCCCGTGAGGAATCATCAGATTTGCTCGAATCTTCGGAATCACTTGAGGAATCATCACTAGAGTTGCTTGAATCATCAGAATCATCACTTGAGGAATTGTGATCAGTGGTAGTTTTGTGGGTACTACTAGTAGGTTTCCAGGTGGGTTTTTCAGTGGTCGAATGGGTGGGTTTTGTACTTTTGGTATGATGAGTTGGGTCTTTGGTCGTCCTTGTGGGTCTGGAAGAATGGGTTGGGTGTTTGGTTGACTTTGTTGGGCGAGTAGAACTAGTAGAATGGGTTGGTCGCGTGCTTGCACTAGTCGAGTTTGAGTGGCCTGTACTAGTTGAAAGTGAACTACTACTAGAAGTTGATTCTGAACTACTACTAGAAGTGGTAGGTTCAAGAGTTGGAGTACTAGCAGAACTTGAACTTTCTGAAGAAGTTTTTCCCCTGCAACCCGCTTGTTCGGGATAATCGCACACATTTATTTCAGGGTTGAAGTCTAGTCCATCTGGACATTCCAGAAGATGGGGGGTACCATCGTGACATTCATAGAATTTGCTACAATCCGTTTCGTGGGGAAAATACACCGGAGTTGGGGGATCAACAGCAGGACAAACAATATCTAAAAAATCAAAAGTCTACAATGTAAAATATGTATAAATAATAATTAATAAAAATACCCACCGGTTGTGTCGGCCAAAACACCGCAAAGTGTGACCCCAAGCAAAAATAAAACTTTTATCATCTTTATTTCTCAATCAAATAAACTTCTGATCTACTAGACTTTCTAATTCAAGCCTTTTATAATAATTTAAGGTGATAAAAACCACTTTGTCTCCTTTGATTCTAATCACCGTTGAGTTCATTTTCGCGGTACATCAATTCTGAATCATAAGAAACACATTTTTTCGAAAAAATACATGTGATAAAACATAATTTTCTGTAAAACTTTGATAAGATAGCATCCTTCAAAGCATTTGAACGAATTTATCACGTGCAAAAATTAGTACAGGTGATGGAAAGTTAATGTAAATTAAAAAGTTAGATAAGCAAGAAAGTTAAAAAAAGAGTTTTAAAAAAGAATTTTTTTTTAATTTAAGCATTTCTTTAAGAAATTTTTAAATGTTTTTTTGCAAGTCTAGAAATTTTTTAATTTAGTACATCTAACACTTTCTTCTCCTCCACTGTCTTTTGCAACACGATGTTTTAAAAAAGTCTTGATTGACATTTTTTTAAATTTAAGTATTTTTTAAGAAATTTTTAAATGTTTTTTGCAAGTTTAGAATTTTTTTAAGTCGGTACATATTTTTTGACATTTTTTTAGTCTCCCCAACTGTCTTTTGTAACACGAAATTTTGAAGAAAAGTCTCAATTTACATTTTTTAAATTTGAGCATTTCTATTTAAGAATTTTTTAAAATCTAAACATTGTTTAAACTGGTATTTCTAGACACTTCCTTAGTCTCCCCCAATGTTTTTTGCAATACGATGTTTTAAAAAAGTCTCGATTGATATTTTTTAAATTTAAGCATTTTTTATGAAATTTTTAAATGTTTTTTGCACGTTTAAAATTTTTTAAAAGTCTCAATTTACATTTTTTAAATTTGAGCAATTCTATTTGAGAAATTTTTAAACATTTTCTTTGCAAATCTAGATATTGTATAAACCGGTATTTTTAGCCACTTCCTTAGTTTCCCCCACTGTCTTTTGCAACACAATGTTTTAAAAAAGTTTCGATTGACATTTTTTTAATTTAAGCATTATTTTAAGGAATTTTTAAATGTTTTTGCAAGTTTAGAAATTTTTTAAGTCGGTATTTTTTGACATTTTCTTAGTCTCCCCAACTGTCTTTTGTAACACGATATTTTGAAATGTCTCAATTTACATTTTTTAAATTTGAGCATTTCTATTTGAGAAATTTTTAAACAATTTCTTTGCAAATCTAGATATTGTTTAAACCGATATTTATAGACACTTCCTTAGTCTCCCCCACTGTTTTTTGCAACACAATGTTTTAAAAAAGTCTCGATAGACATTTTTTTAATTTAAGCATTTTTTTAAATAATTTTTAAATGTTTTTTGCAAGTTTAGAATTTTTAAACCGGTATTTATTGACATTTTCTTAGTCTTCCCAACTGTCTGCAACACGATATTTTGAAAAGTCTCAATTTACATTTTTTAAATTTGGGCATTTCTATTTGAGAACTTTTTAAACATTTTCTTTGCAAATCTAGATATTGTTTAAACCGGTATTTTTACACCCTTTCTTAGTCTCCCCCACTGTCTTTTGCAACACAATGTTTTAAAAAAGTTTCGATTGACATTTTTATAATTGAAGCATTTTTTTAACTAATTTTTAAATGTTTTTTTATAAATCTAGAAAATTTTTAATCCAGTTGACACTTTCTTAGTCTCCCCAACTGTCTTTTGTAACACAATATTTTGAAAAGTCTCGATTGACACTTTACTAAATAAAAATGAAACTCTTAATCCGACAGGATTTGACCACAATGACTAATATAATGTAATATACTATTGTTTGTTGCTTGTAACTTATAAATAAAAAAAAACATTTTTTGAGTTCGTTAAATTATAAATTGATATTTTTTGTTGCATGTAATTGGAGTAAAAAGTGTAGAAAAACAATTTAACATTAGAAATAGTTTATTTTTGTATTAAAACCTCAATAATTTTGTGGCTATGCAACCAATTATATACGCAAGTAAAAAGTACTTTGTTTTTTGTTTGTAACTTGTAATTAAAAAAAAAATTTGACTGCGTCTAATCAAATTATGAATTTATGTTTCTTGTTTGAGGCAATTGCAGTAAAACGTATAGAATTTTATTATGTGGCTATGCAACCAAATATACACAGTAGTCAAAAACGCGTAGGTCGATTGTCATGCGCACTCCCTTTGACATTTCCCCAAATGTCAACAGATGTCACACACATCCTGCGGAGAAATTAAACCGTTCGTCCTTCAATTCGGCCTTTGAAGGATGTTAAATATTTAATTTGTGACGAGTTTCCTCTCCCGCTCCATGACTTGATCACATCCACGTTGAAAACCAAAAAATGGGATCACAGAGCAAAACCCTTTCATATCAATCATAAGTCCGTGAGTAGCCCTCGAAGCCCTTCACTAACCCGGTGTGTGGTTGCCATGTTCTAACAAGGGGGCTGTCATGGCTAGCTTCGCGGCGCAGGCCGCCCTCCGGGCCAAGTGGAGCTCGCTGGTGGAGGAGCACAGCATCGAGGTGCCCCCCGAGGTGACCAGCAAAGTGACAAGTGTGGTCGGCTGGCTCAAACAGGTTTGCATGCCAAAAGCTTTCATTATCGCTCATTCGCGCTGCTTGTCTTGCTGTCTTCGGTGGGGTAATTGTTGTGATTTTGGGTGTTGCGAAGGCGTCGCTGGAGGTGCGAGCGGCGGGACGCAGGGCTGTCAATACGCTGGCCGGGGGCATGGCGCAGCATTTGGTCATTCTGCATTTCAACGATGTGTACAACGTGGAGCCGAGACAGGGGCCGGAGCCCGTGGGGGGCGCAGCGAGGTTCTGCACCGCCATCAAGAGTTTCCAGCATTTGCATCCTCTGGTGCTCTTCAGTGGAGATGCCTTTTCACCCAGCATGTGTGAGTAGTGGGGGGCGATTGATTTTCATAATTGATTTTATAATCACTTTTTTGTCATTATTTTCTAATCTTTCGTTGGTTTATTTTTAGACAAATTTGTTTTATTTTTAAATCTGCTATTTTAGTACTTTTACGTAATGATAAAAATTGCTTAAACTTATTGTCAGATCAAAGACTCTATTTCAACAGAGTAAAACCAAAAACGTCTCCAGTGGCTTCTCTTAAAATATCTCAGATTTTTTATTTTTTTAAAAATACATACATATACTCGATTTATTAAATAAATTATACTTTTTATTTTGTCGTATTTATCGATTATTTTTTTTTTAATTACGAGCCGCCACTGAACATTTGTTTTACGTAATGATAAAAATTGCTCAAACTTATTGTCACATCAAAGTTTTATTTTTTACAGTTTAAGGCATTATGTAGAATTGTAGACTCTATTTCAACAGAATAAAACGCTTCTCTGCCACTGGAGACGTTAAAATATCTCTGATTTTTTATTTTTATAAAAATACA
>NW_025401063.1:2088122-2094375 GCF_015345945.1 Tribolium madens
GTAGAATTGTAGACTCTATTTCAACAGAATAAAACGCTTCTCTGCCACTGGAGACGTTAAAATATCTCTGATTTTTTATTTTTATAAAAATACATTACTCGATTTATTAAAAAAATAATACTTTTTATTTTGTCGTATTCATAGATATTTTTTTTTAATTACGAGCCGCCACTGAACATTAGTTTTACGTAATGATGAAAATTACTCAACTTATTGTCAGATCACAGTTTTATTTTTTTACAATTCGAATTCTAACAGAATTCTTGTAGACTCTGTTTCAACAGAATAAAACGCTTCTCTGCCACTGGAGACGTTAAAATATCTCAGATTTTTTTATTTTTATAAAAATACATATACTCGATTTATTAAAAAAATAATACTTTTTATTTTGTCGTATTCATAGATTATTTTTTTTTTAATTACGAGCCGCCACTGAACATTAGTTTTACGTAATGATGAAAATTACTCAACTTATTGTAAGATCACAGTTTTATTTTTTTACAATTCGAATTCTAACACATTTCATGGTGTTTAAAAGTCTTTCAATAACACTATTTTAGACATTGTTATAAAAAAAAATACGGGTTTCAGGCATTATGTAGAATTGTAGACTCTATTTCAACAGAATAATACGCTTCTGTGCCACTGGAGACGTTAAAATATCTCTGATTTTTTTATTTTTATAAAAATACATATACTCGATTTATTGAAAAAATTATACTTTTTATTTTGTCGTGTTCATAGATTATTATTTTTTTTAATTACGAGCCGCCACTGAACATTTGTTTTTAATTTTAGAATGAAGAAATTAATTAAAAATGAAAGTTGCTTAGTTTAGCTTTTATTTGTGCAATTATTAAGATAATTAAAACTATTTAATCATCTGAATTATCCTAAAATCACGAGCCGCTACTGATTTTAAGTAGAACCACTCAAAGAAATTATTAGTTTTTGTTATACTAGATGAATAAAAAGTATGCAACCATAAGCACTGTAAAAATTTTTTTGAGTAGACTAGATTTTAGCAATATAAAATGTCTACGCCACTGGTGACGGTAAAGACTTTAATCAAATAAAAAAAAATACACCTTTTGAGATGACTAAAAAGACGTTAATATTTGTTTTGTTTTGTCTTATTAAAAATATTTTTTATTTTTGTTATAATAACTTAAATCGCTTATTGTAGAAATGTCAATTATATAAACTCTACTTCAACATAAAAACTGACGACGCCACTGAAACGGTTATAACAAGATAATAAACAGTTTTTTATTTATTTTTTCTTAAATAATATTTTTTGTTTTTTTGTGAAAATTACGAGCCGCCACTGAACATTTTTTTAAATAAGCCGATTTTATAATAAAGAAATTAATTAAAAATAAAAGTTGCTTTTAATTTTCTTTTATTTGTGCAAATATTAAGATAAATTAAACTAGTTGATTATCTGAATTTTTCTAAAATCACTGATTTTGTTGGTTGAAAATTGTCAAAACATCTTCGGTATTAAAGAAAATCATTTAAAAACACACTCGATTTATTTCAAAAATAATCTTTTTTGTTTTATCTTATTCATAAATTTTATTTTTTTTTGTAAAAATTACGAGCCGCCACTGAATACTTTTTTAAATAAACCGTTTTTAGAATGAAGAAATTAATTAAAAGTAAAAGTTGTTTTTAGTTTTCTTTTATTTGTGTAAATATTCAGATAAATAAAACTATTTTAATCATCTAAATTTTCCTAAAATCACGAGCCGCTACTGATTTTTGGTAAAATTACTTAAAGAAATTATTAGTTTATGTTATACCAGATGAACAAAAAGAATGGAACCATACACACTGTTTTGTTTGAGTAGACTTGATTTCAGCAATATAAAATGTCTACGCCACTGGTGACGTAATCAAATTAAAAAATACACCTGTTGCGATGACTAAAGACGTTAATATATATTTTTTTGTTTTGTCTTAATAAAAATAATATTTTTGTTATTTTTGGCATAATTACTTTAGAAATATCAATTATATAAACCTTACTTCATCATAAAAACTGACGACGCCACTGAAAAGGACACTAAAAACAGGTTTTTTTTTTGTATTTTACACTTGCATTTGGGATTAATTGTCTGTACTTTTAAAAAATCACAAGTTGCCACTGATTTTATAAAAAAAATTAAAACAATATGTAAACATCTAGTCATTTTCTAAATTATAAAATGTCTACGCACTGGAAATTTTTGTTTGTTGTTATTGATTTCAGACATGTTTATTATTAAAAAAATAATTAATGATTTCATTATTATAAAATGCTACGCCACTGGAGACGTTATTAATAAATTATGTTTTGTTTTTTTATTTTATATTTGCATAAATTTGGTATTTTGTAATCGATTGACCCTTCAAAAATTCACGAGCCGCCACTGATTTTAGAGAAAAAATCTTTTAAAGAAACACTGAAATAGACCTTATGGTTTATATTGAGCCAAAAATTATATTCAACGGAATGCAATTTTTCTTTTTAGGAATATTAATTTGAAAAAATTAAAAAACATTTTATATTTGTATTAAAAAATTCTCGATGTCATTCTTAAATAGAGTAAAATAAATCGGTTGCAGTTTTTTTGTGAATTGCATTTTAAACATAAAAATTACCTAGTTTTTAATGCGACGAATTAGATTATTGGTCGCGTGACCTGAAAAATTAAACAGCGATTGGTTCATTTTTGGTTCATGTTACTTTAACCTGTCTTCAATAACGATAATTTGGAAATAAGCATATATTTAGAGTTGGTTAAGAATTTTTTTCCTCGTTGTTTATTTTTTTTATTAATTTAAATGGTTGTTAATTTGAGTTTTAAAGTTTATTGACGCAATTATTTACATAGTTTGTCACTTTTATTGCCAATTTATCCAGTGGCGTAGGTGTTTTATCGGGTCGAAATGAATGGTAGATTAAAACAGTTTAAAAATTTCCTTATTTGAAATTATTTTTAACAAAGAAAATTTCGTCGTTTTTCCAGTGAGCACCTACACCAAGGGCGAGCAGATGGTCCCCGTCCTCAACGACCTCGGCACCCACTGTGCCGTCCTCGGCAACCACGATTTCGGTAAGTCCAAGTTCAAGGCCGCCAACAATAACAATTTCCTCATTACCAACTGTGTAAACACCAATTTTCCAATCTCATTCAGACCACGGCCTTGAAGTCCTCTCCCAATGGGTGGCCCAAACCGAATTCCCATGGCTCATGTCCAACGTACTCGATAACGAAACTGGCCGTCCATTGGGCGAAGGCCGAATCACCCATGTGGTACACTGGGCCGGCCATCGAATCGGCCTTTTGGGCCTCGTCGAGAAGGAGTGGCTCGACACCCTCGCCACTATCAACCCAGAAATGGTCACTTTTCTCGACTTTGTCGAAGCGGGACAAAAACTCGCCGCCCAATTAAAACAAGAGGTGGACAATTTTCTCAAAAAAAAATTTTTTTTTCAATTAAAAAATTCCAGGGGTGTGATTATGTGATTGCGCTGACCCATATGCGAACCCCAAATGACATCAAGTTGGCGGAAAATTGCGATAACATCGACTTGATCCTAGGCGGCCATGACCACGTGTACGAAATCAAAGAAATAAATGGGAAATTTGTCGTGAAAAGTGGCACCGATTTTCGACAATTTAGCAAAATTACGGTGAATTTTGATAAACCCGAGCCTGAGGTCACTATTGAGGAAATTAGTGTCACTTCTGCTTTCCCTGAAGATGTAAAATTGAAGGAGAAACTTGATAAGTATACGAGTATTGTCGAGGGGAGAATGCACGAGGTTTTGGGTTGTTTTTCTGTGCCACTTGATGGGCGTTTCACCTCGATTCGTACATCGGAATCCAATCTAGGAAATTGGGTATGTAACTCCTCAATGTTTTATCACTTTCAAAAACTCAATTTTTTTAAACTTGACCCAATAACATTTATGCACTTATTTGAGTTTTTAAGACCTCTAGAAATGTAAAAAACGTAAAATAGATCAATTTTAAAGTAATTTTTTTTTTTGATTTTTTACGAGATTTTGGTCGATTTTTGACACCCGAAGCGGTCTAATGGCAATAACTCCGGATTTATTAAAGATAACCTCTTACATTTGGTACCGTTGGATAGAAAATTGAATTTTCTATCATATATTAAAAAGTTCAGTGCTCCACGATGAATAGTTATCGAGAAAATTTCTGATAAAGTCAAAAATATCGARAATTTAAATCCGACTATAACTTCAAAACTACTACGAATTTTGCAGTTTAATTGACGCCAATCGATTCCCCGGAACATTTTACATAGGTTTACGTCAAAATGTTACGTCATTGAGACACAGTTTTGCCGCAATTTACAAAATAAAAAAAACGAAAAAATTGTTAACACCCCCCCCTTAAAAACTAGTGTTTTTGAACATGTCTCAGATTCGATTTAAACCTATCTTATCCGATAGATTTTGACGCGCTTATTACGAATTTCCCAATTATTTTGCGCTATCTCTTTTAGTTTCGCCGTAATCGGCGTTTAAAAATTCAATTTTTTTTTTGCGAGATATTGACTTGGCTTTGGGCTCATTCGATAGATTTTCTTATGCTTATTACGATGGTGTTGAGCTTTTTGCTCTAAGTCTAATAGTTTGGCCGTAATCGTCGTTCAAAAAGTGAAAATTGTCAAAATTGTGAAACTTTAAATGCGTTTTTCTACGAAACTATAAGACTTAGGGCAAAAAGCTAAAAACCATTAAAATTAGCTTAAAATTATCTATTTACTGGCGCAAACCGGAAGTCGCTCCGGGTTATGGTTCCGGGTACAGAGCCATTTTTAGTTTTTTCAAAAAAAAATTCATGTCTCAAAAACTATGAGTCCTAGGTCAAAACGATGTTTCCAGGCGTGTTCTCCGGTTAATTTTACATATAGTACTAGTTTTTTATAAGAATAAAAAAAATTGATTTTTTGGTCAAAATCCGATGTTTCGCTCCTTATTCTTAACTTTATTACTTAATATCTCAAAAACTATGCATCGTAGAATATTTTATATTTTAACTTGTTGCATCGTGTTCAGCGCGTAATTTCACGTGTAGAAAACCATATTTCAAGCGTTTTTATGATTTAAGGTAAATTGACTATTTTTACGATTTTACTAGTTGTCTTCAAAAACAAAAACTCGAAATTTTTTAAACTTGACCAAATAACGTTTTATGCATTTTTTGAGTCTTTAGGACCTCTGGAAATGTAAAAAACGTTATATATATATATCACTTATAAAGTAAATTTTTTTTTGGATTTTTGTCAAGATTTTGGTCGATTTTTGGCACCCGGAGCGTTCTATTGCCAATAACTCCGGACTTATTGGTGATAACCTCTTATATTTGGTAGCGTTGGAAAGAGAATTTAATTTTCTATCATATACAAGAAAGACCAGTGCTCTATGATAAATAATTATCGAGAAAATTTCCGGTAAAGTCAAAAATATCAAAAATATAAATTCAACTATAACTTCAAAACCATTACGAATTTTGAAGTTTTMTTGACGCCAATCGATTCCCCGGATCATTTATTTTGTTATTTATATCTTTAAGGTACAGTTTTACTGCAATTTACAAAATAAAAAAAATTAAAATTTGTTAATAAGCCCAATGTGGTGTTTAGTAGGGACACCCTGTATAATATATTATTAATCAGATCAAATCTAAGAAATTTGGTATTTGACACCTCATCGATCATTTATTTAATTTATTATAATAATAATCAAAACCTACTTTTTTTGCAGGTTTGCGACGTGGTTCTAGCAGCGACAGGTGCCGATTTAGTTATTCTCAATTCGGGGACTTTCCGTTCAGATCAAGTTCATCCAGCTGGGGATTTTACAGTTCGCGATTTGACCAACATTGTGCCCATGAGGGACCCATTGGTTATTCTCAAATTGACGGGTAAAACACTGAAATTTAGTTTGTAACACAATTTTTTTTTATTTTATTTTTTTAAACATTGTAAATGATTTCAACAACGGGTTTTTATGCAAAACAATTTAAATTAACTCCAAATTAACTGGTTTGTAGATAAAAAATTAGGAGTGTCGTATTTTTTTTTAAATTTTTTCATGATATTTTATCAAACAGTAAAACTTGAGTTGGTAATTGCCATGAAAATTTGACGAAGTTACACTTCAAAAAAAAATTAAAAGAAGAATTTTCGGTTTAAAAATGAATGCAAAGGAAAACTTAATAAAAATAGA
>NW_025401063.1:2095616-2125515 GCF_015345945.1 Tribolium madens
GTGGAAAAACTCAAAAACTCATCAATTATTATTATTATTGCAATTATATGAGTATTAAAAATCTTAAAAAAAAATGTTTCAATTGAATTTAGAACTGTTTTAATAGTTTTTAAAAAACTGCAACTAAATTTCTATTATTTATTATTATTATTATTTAGTTGTAAAAAAGTTTGTTGAAATTTCCAGGAAAACAAATTCTGGACGCGCTGGAGAACGGGGTTTGCATGTACCCCAAACTGGAGGGGCGGTTTCCCCAAGTGGCGGGGGTGAGTTTCGCCTTCGACCCCACGAAGCCCCCCGGCCAACGAGTCGACCCTGCATTCGTGCGAATTGGCGACGAGTATTTGAATTTGGAGCAGAATTATCGGCTTGCAACCAAGAGTTACATGCATTCAGGGTGTGATGGTTACGTTATGCTTAAAGATGCCGAAGTTTTGGTAAAAAAAAATATTCTGTAAGAAAATAAATCAAAAAATGATGTTTTTTTGTCAAGGTGGATGAAGGGGAGTGTCCCGAGTTGGGTCTAGCGATCCAAAACCACTTCCAAGCGATTAATATGCGATTAGGGAAGACTAAAAAACACTCCAAACATCGACAATCATTAGTCACGCTTTCACGAAGGTGAGGATTTGTAGTTTTGGGTGTTGTTTTGTTATTGTTTTGGTTTTTGTTTTGATAGGTTGATTGTTTTAAAGCCGCAGTGAGGACGGATTATAATAAAAATCTCCAGAGTTTTTGTGTTTTAATTTAATTTTTCATTGCATCATCATCTGCTTTTTTCATATTTTCAGTTTGTTTTTATGAGAAAAAGATAACACTTTTTTTAACCAAGTTTGGTGACTTCGCTTGTTTAATTTACTCAACAATGAGCTAAATTAAGCAAAACTGTTTCAACAAAAGTTATTTTTGATGTAATTTGCAAAATAAATGAATTTTAGTCTTAAAAATGAACTAAATGAACTAAATCTAACGAAACAGGCCAAAATTACCTAAATTTTAATCTAATTTGATGATTTTTTGGTCTACATTGGCTAAACATTACAAAAAAACTAAGTTTCTATTTAAGAAAAATGTGCGTAAACGCTCTAAAAAAACTACCCTTTTTGACCTTATTTCGCGTTTTTTTTTTTTGTTTTTTTGAGCAAAAATTTACGAAAAAAGTGCGTTTTTGACCGAAAATCGTTCTTGATTCTTTGGAAAACTAAAAAATTACTTAATATTCGATTTTTTTTTCTTTTAAGTGATTTTCGATTTATTCTGCAAAATCTTGCTCAAAAACGAACTAAAGCATAATGATAAAAAATAACATCATTTTGTATCTAATTTAGAGAATTTTTGGTGTTTTTTTTAAGCAATAGACCTCGAAAACGTGTTTAAACGCTCAAAAAGAGTAAAAGTAGTATAATTTTTGACCTAATTTGGTGATTTTTCAACTAGTTTGAGTGAAATTTCAGAAAAAGCTGCGTTTCTCGCTAAATAAGCGCATTTAAACGTTCAAAAAATACAAAAATACTATTATGTTGTTGTTTTTTTCGGCTTTATTTGACAAAATCTTACTTAAAAACCAGCCAAATTGACCAAAATAATTTCAAGAAACATTATTTTCGGTCTAAGTTTTTATTTAAAAAAAAAGTGCTTAAACGCTCTAAAAAACACCGTTTTTGACCTTATATCGCGTTTTTTTTTGAGTAAAAATTTACGAAAAAAAGTGCGTTTTTGACCGAAAAACGTTCCTAATTCTTTGGAAAACTAAAAAATTACTTAATTTTTGATGCTTTTAAGTGATTTTCGATTTATTCTGCAAAATTTTGCTCAAAAACAAGCTAAATAAAGCAAAATGATAAAAAATAACATCATTTTGTATCTAATTTTGAGAATTTTAGGTGTTTTTTTTAAGCAATAGAGCTCGCAAACGACGTTTTTAAAACGCTCAAAAAGAGTAAAACTAGTATAATTTTTGATCTGATTTGGTGATTTTTCGACTAGTTTGAGTTAAATTTCGGAAAAAGCTGCGTTTCTCGCTAAATAAACGCATTTAAACGTTCAAAAAATACAAAAATACTATTATGTTGTTGTTTTTTTCGGCTTTATTTGACAAAATCTTACTTAAAAACCAGCCAAATTAACCAAAATAGTTTCAAGAAACATTATTTTCGGTCTAATTTAGTGGTTTTTTGATTTGTTTTTAGAAAATTTTGCAAAATAAATGAGTTTCAGTTTTAAAAACGAATCGGGCGAGATAAGGCATAATAACATAAATTTCAATTTAATTTGATGATTTTTCGATCTCTGTTGGCCAAATCTTATAAGAAAAGTTTAAGTTGTTACTTAAAAGTGAAAAAAGTGCGAATAACGCCTAATTAGCGATTTTTTTGCTTTTTTAAGCAAAAATTACATAAATGTCAATCTAATTTGATGATTTTTGGCTTACATTGGCTAAACTTTATGAGAAAACTAAGTTTTGTGCTTAAACGCTCAAAAAAAAAAGAAAAAAAACATCGTTTTTGAACTTATTTCGCGTTTTTTGTTTGTTTTTTGAGCAGAAATGATTCTTTGGAAAACTAAAAAATGACTTAATTTTTGATGCTTTTAAGTGATTTTTCATTCTGCAAAATTTTGGTCAAAAACAAACTAAATAAATCAAGAATAACATCATTTTATGAATTTTAGGTTTGTTTTGGGGAAATCTTACAAAAAAAAAGCGTTTAGACCTCAAAAAGGTATTTAAACGCTCAAAAAAAGTAAAAGTAATTTTTGACCTGATTTGGTGATTTTTCGACTAGTTTGAGTGAAATTTCTCGCTAAATAAACGCATTTAAACGTTCAAAAAAGACAAAAATAACATTATTTTGGTGATTTTTCGGGTTGTTTGACAAAATCTTACTTAAAAACCAGCTAAATTGCCCTAAATAGTTCCAACAAACATTATTTTCGATCCAATTTAGTGGTTTTTCGATTTGTTTTGAGAAAATTTTGCAAAATAAATGAGTTTCATTTCCAAAAAAGAACTGAATCGGGCGAGACAGGGCATAATAACATAAATTTCAATTCAATGTAATGATTTTTCTATTTGTATTGGGCAAATTTTATAAGAAAAAACAAAGTTGCAATCTAAAAATGAAAAAAAAGTAGGAATAACACCTGTTTTTTTATCCCCAATTAGCGATTTTTTTGCTTTTTTGAGCGTTTCTTCTGTTTATATTGGCAAAATCTTATAAGAAACGATAAATGAAGAAAAACAATAAAAAATAACGTAATTTTCTATCTGATTTAATAAGTTTTAGGTTAATTTGGGCGAAATTTTGCAAAATAAATGAATTTCAGTCTCAAAAATTAACGAAATAAGCCAAAATAAAATAATAAATGCGTTTCTTTCAGAAAACGTCCTCGATTTTTTTTAAATGTTAAAAAAATACTTCATTTTCGATACATTTAGGTGTCTTTCGGCTTATTTTAGCAAAATCTTGCTAAGAAACGAGCCAAATACAAAATAATTAAAAATAACATTGTTTTCTATCTATGTACTTTGGTGACTTTTAGGTTTGTTTCGAGAAAATTTTGCAAAATAAATATGTTTCATCCTCAAAAACCAACTGAATCGAACGAAATAAGGCAAATTCTATTTTTGTTTTTTGCCCTATTTTGTCAAAATTTCGATAAAAATTACTTAATTATTAAAAAAAACTCTAAAAAGATTCACGTAACACTATTTTCAATCAAATTTAGTGATTTTGACGAAATCTCTTGAAAAAAAACGACTTTTGGGCTCAAAAACGAGTTTGAATGCTCGAAAAAGGTAAAAATGACATAATTTTTGACGTAATTTGGTGATTTTTGATTGAAAAACGTACTAAAACGCACAAAAACTCAGTTGTCTATTTTTATATCTTACATTAAATAATTTATATTACATGAAACTGCAGTGACAATTTAATTCATTTCCTTTAAGAGATAATTCAAAGGTGTGATTAGCCAATCTGACCAATCAAAAGCGTTAAAATCATCCCACGGCATGTCACACTTGAATCCGATTGGTGGTGGCCACCAAGTGGGCGTTTCCAAGCCCACGTGACCTTATTTTTGACATTTCAGACATAGCTTGGTGAAAATGCTCGACGGGAGTGAACTAGACGGCCCTCCCCCCCTTCGCCGAGCCAGCACTGTGGAGGTGACCACCAGCCCCCCTGGCCACCACAGCGCCCGCCTCACCCGTCGGGCGTCATTGGACGACCTTGAACAGGAATCGTGTCAATTAACTCCGAAAATCGACCATCGAATCGTCGTCATAACAAACGAGGAGGTGATTTAGTCAACAACACTGATTTTTGACTAATTGTAATTTGCAGAAACGCCAGGAATTGATCCTTCAGAGACAGAGAATCGAACAGGACTCGATCATCGAAGAAGTCGACGAATATTCACCGCAGAATTAGTTTTTTTCTAGGGTTTGTTTAGAGTAGACTCGGGTAATGCCTTCAAAGAACACCACTTCAAAGCATTCCACAACGAGTTGGTTGTGAACAATTTTTTTTTTTTCGAGTTAAATCAAAATTGTACCAAAAGGAGCAATAACTAAATTGTGATTGGCTAAACGTTTGTTTATTTGTGCCTAAAACGGTCGCAACTTTCCTCTAAACTAGTACAAATTTTGAATAGATGTGCTGTTGTGGTGGGCAACTTGATCTTGATGCCTTTATGTATATTTCTTCCTATATTAAGTGTCAGCACTGTCAGTGTTAAGCTAGTGTATATAAATGCACTTTTTTGAATATTTAACCGCCATTAAATCCGTCACGTGGTATCGGATAGCGCCATCTAGCGACACACTTTAGACCAAAACCCCACCTTAACTGTCCGATACCGAAATTCTCGTCAATTGTGCTAATGGAAGATTTACTGTGTGCTTCAGTGGTAAATTAAATGTATTAGAGTTGCGAAACAACTAGTCAGCAAAAACAAAACACCTGTTACGAAACACCTAGATTGTTACGAAATTTATTTGTGTTGATTTTTACAATTATAGGTGGCTGAATGTAGACCTGAATAAATAATTTTTTATTACACTTGGCACCCTAATTACAAATCTCCCTAGAAAATATCACAGTTACAGATCAGTTTTAGGACCGAGAGACAAAGGAATTGCTTTGAGTTCAGTTCTTAGGCACAGAAATTCCGCACTGACGCACATCAGAGTGGCGCAGGCGACGTTCAACGCCCACCAGGAGAAAGTCGTGGGGAAGCTCCCATTGTACCCCCAGCAAATCAACAAGTGGAAAAAATGCCACGTGCAACTGAAGTCCATGCACTGTTTCGTGCGCTCCACGACGTACCAGAGGGTCACAGCCCTGCAAAAAGACAACTCATGGGAGAAAAACACCCAAGGGGGCTTACCCAACCAACGCGTTGATTACGAAAGCCGTGATCACCATGCGCCCCCCAAAATCGCGCACTTGGATCTCCTGAAATTGTAAATTGACTAAAACTTGAAACAACATCGAGTTCACGTACGTGATATTCGAAAATGTGGTCCAGGGAGCGCGTGTCCCCCACCAGGACCCCCAGAACTGTCAAAATGAGCCCCAAAGACACGTAGATGATGCACTGCACTGAGATTATCTGCGCGATTAGCAACCAAGGGTCCCATTGGGTGTAACGAAACGAACCACTCAGTTTCTTCATCACTTCACTTGTTTGTATTTAACGGAAGAAAAACTTTCACATAGTTAAGTTTGAGGTTATGTCGCACTTTTCTCCAAGAATGATCCAACGTTGCGTAAGACTTGAGTCAGGTGAAATATTGTAAAAAACGCAATTTTCGGTGAATTGGCACAGCGGGAACGGGTCTAAAAGCAAACATTTGGGTTTAAACTAATATTTTTGTTCGGTTGTGACACTAGTGGGATGACTTGGAATCACGGTTGCCAACTTATGATTGGTGCCACTGTTTGGTTTTTTGGCCAAAAATAATTGTGGATGAATATTAATCTTTGTTTTGTTTCTGATTATTTGAAGGTTTTGCATATTTTGCAAAATAAAATCTTTTGTCAAAAATGAGTTCCTCATGCACATGCACTTCCGTTTCCGGTTTTGCGATTTTGGGCCAAAAGGGTCTTTTTGGTGTAACACATTGTAAAAAATTAAATCCTTTAAACAGATTTGTGTTTTCGTTCCATTTTGGTCGGTTTCAAGTCGAACAAGAGCGGTGACTTAAAAAAAATCAACAAAAACGTTATTCTTGTAAAAACTCTTCCAAGCAGCGCCGTTTAGTGCTATACTATAAAAAAAGCAATTTTTGGTAAATTAACTCAACGGGAACGGCTGTAAGAGCAAATATTTGAGTTTCAACAAATATTTTCCTATGGTGGCACTAGTGACACGGTCGCCAACCTGTGATTGGTACCACTGTTTGTACTTTTTTGGGTCCAAAATAATTAAACGGTTTTGTGACTGTCTGTACATTATTACATTTTGCGAAATAAAACGTTTTGAATCAAAAATGAGTTTTTCAACAGATATTGAGGTTATGAGGCAATTTTCTCAATAATTATCCCACGTTGTGAAAAACTGGGGTCAGGTGAAATAATATTGGAAAAAACGCAATTTTTGGTGAACGGACTCAGCGAGAACAGTTCTAAAAGCAAACATTTAGGTTTAAAAAAAAAAATTCACTGTGACACTAGTGAGACGAGTTGGAATCACGGCTGCCAACCTGTAATCTGTAATTGGTGCTACTGCTTGTATTTTTGGGCCAAAAATAATTAAATTGTCTTGTGAATGAATATCAATCTTGTTTCTTTATAATTATTTGAGGTGTTTTTGTATTTTTTGCAAAATAAAACGTTTTGTATCAAAATTTAGTTTTTCATACACATACACTTCCGTTTCCGGTATCGCGATTTTGGTCCCCAAGGGCCATTTATGGTGTAAATAACACGTCATAAAAAAATCTGAATTTTTTACGCATAACACATTTGTGTTTTTGTGTCATTTTGGACAATTTTTGTATGAAAAAGACGCGGTTTTGACTCATCAGTCCATGATTGGAAAATTCGCACTTTCAATTGTTTCAAAAAAATCAACAAGAGCGTCATTTTCGCAAAAACCCCTTTTAGCAGGGCTGTTTTGATAACCGAAGCAAAAAGTCTCAATCAAGTAGTTGAAATAATGAATAGCGCAGACGAGCGGATAATTTCCGTAATAAATACGCATTTCATAAGCGACTCTGGGAAAATCTCCTCAATGAGGTATGAAACCGATTTCGCCACCCACCAAGTGCTAAGCAAGGGCCCCTTTTACCCCCTCAAAACCGTAAGTTTAACACTCAGCGATGAGGTGAATTTTAGTGAGTGTCGAATTTTTAACGAAGACCCCGGAACGGTGCGCTTGTACAAAGCGGAGGACCCCCAAATCGTGCTAAAACGCAGACAAAAGCTCAACATCCCCAGCATGATCAGGTGCCAGAACTGCGAGACCAACTACCCCACGAAATACCAGTACCAGAGACACCAATGCGAGTTCAACGCCGAAAAAGTGGTCCTGAAGCCCAACGCCGACTTCATCGACATAGAAAAGGGGAAACGCATCAAGTACGACTGCCCCACGTGTGGCAAACAGTTCGTGAGCAAGAACAACTTGGAGCGCCACCAGACCAGCCACGAGAGCTCCAAAGACAACACCTGCGAGCACTGCAAGAAGCAATTCGTGAGCGAAAACCGCCTCAGAATCCACAAGGAGAACCACTGCAAGAAGGCCGGGGACATCTCCAAGTTCTACCGGAGCGATGTGACCGTCTGGAAGTGCAAAAAGTGCCACGAGGTGTTCTCCTCGAGCACCACGGCGGGGTACCACGTCGAGGACTGCGCCGAACTGATCGACAGCTGCGACATCAAGAAGGAGCCGCTGAACGAGAACAAAACCGAGACTAAAACCATCGAAAAAATCTCAACCGAGATTCTACTCCAGTGTGAATTCTGCAACCGCACTTATGCCGATAAACAAATCCTCCTCAAGCACCAAAAAACCCACAAAACCGACAAAAACTACGAATGTGTGGTGTGTAAAGACGTTTTTGATTCGTACATAACCGCATCGCAACACTGGCTCAAAAAATGCTCAGAGAAAGCAAACCTCTTCTATTTACCCAAACTCACCTATTGCGAGTTTTGCGACCGCACATTCAAATCGCATGAAATTCTCTATACGCACAAGATCAAAAAGAAGCATTACACCCCCAAAATCCATGATAATACACCGGAAAAATCGACCCAAGTCAAGGATATAAAAAACGAGGATGTTATAGATAAACTGATCGAGGATGTGCTTATAGCACTCGAAATTCCCATCAATAAGCGCAAGAAAATCGACAGTGAGAATAAGGAAAATCTCGCGACTGACGAGACCATCACTGTGAAATCGGAGCCCTTGAGTCAGAACGAACCCTTGGAGGAGAATGTAGCACCTGAGAAAAAAAAGAGGGGGCGCAAACGCAAGTTTCCGAAACAGACTCCAAAGGCGAAGAAGCCTTGTGTGGCCTTGGATGAGGGTTTTAAATACCAGTGTGAACGTTGCACTGAAGTGTGGAATACCATAACCGAGTTGGAAACTCATCGCGAGAAGGAGCATGCGGCTAACTTCAACTGCGACGAGTGTGGACAGGTTTGCAAACTTGCTTTTCTAACACAAAATTAGTCTTGTTATAGTTATTTAATAAGCTAGTGTGTTAATGAAGGCGATTAGTAATCGGGACTGTTTAAAGCACGAACGAGCGAAGCGAGTGAGTGCCTTAATAGTTGAGATTGTTAATCGCCCATTAATCAACATTTTTTCGTTGATCGCAAACTCTTATTCTGAAATCGAAACCAAATCAAAAAATCATGTACATTGTATATGTATAGTATATGTGTATTGTACATTCAGATAAGATAATGAGCCTGACGATCCAGCGATGCAACCCAAAAAACAAACTTCATCTACGCCTTTGATCCAATTTAAATTGGGATTTGCAAGTTAATCCAAGTTATCATATTATGTCAGTCTAACATCAGCGCAGAGAACAATCATTAGTGCCATTCAGTTCTCGCGGAATGATAGAGAAATTAGAGAAGTCTTTTCAAAATGTATGAACGAATGAAACATTAAAGATAGGCAAACAGTTTTTTTTTATAAATCACAAATTGCTTGTCAAAGCATTGTCAAAGTAGCATAAGATAACTTGAATTGCAAATGCAAATCGTAATTAAAATTAGATCAAGACGTAAATGAAGTTTGTTTTTCGAGAAATCACACTGTATACATGCACACTGTGTAATGTTAAAGTCATTGTCACCGTTTTTTTGTTTTTGTGCATATATGTCTGGTTGCCCATATAAAAAAGTATATTAATGGCGTCCACAAATACATCCTTTTTTAGACAAAACCATTCATTAATATTGACATTAACAAACGGTCAACGAAAAAGTAATTAATTACAATTACTTGAAAAAGTAAGTAAGTAATTACTTGCTCTTCAATTGTAATTCATTTCTAATTCAATTATTCATTTTGTTACAACTACATTCTCAAATTAAAAGTACTTTTAATATTTCCAATATGTGGAAAATTTAAATCCGATTGCAAACTTGTAGGCAGGTCAGGTGAATTCCTATTTCGAGAAAAAAAAATGCTTTCAAAAGTAAATTGGAAAAGGGCTGTCTTTAAAACACTCTAATCATATACAGGCTGTATCAGAAATACGTGTGTTAATTTTAACACGTGAAAGAACTCACCAAATAAAACAACTTTCTTATATGACATTTTGCAAAATTCTAATTAATTGTGTTTATTGTTTTTCCTACGACCATATACGGAACTAGATAAACCTGTGCGATTTGTTTTCGCACTGTGTGTTAGAAATCTAACGCACAATTCACACTCGATTGTTTTGTATTTTTTCATTCAACGTATTTTTTTTGTATCCATTATAAAAAATAAATCGTTATGAAAAAAAAAGGCTAACGCCTCGTGCGCAACTTTCCCGCTTGTGCGTTACTTATCACTTTTCGTGCTCGTTATGTAATATACTATTCCTCCATACTTTTATGTAAAGCCGTTTAATGTTAATAAATAATCACAACAATGCAGTTCTTTTAATACGTTTTTATCACAACGAAAATATTTCGGAATTTTTAATTTGATACCTATAGGCGCGTATACGTTTTGATATGTTATCTTCTCCAAATTTTAAATGAAATTAGAATGCTTTTATTGAAAAATTACAAATAGAAAAAATGTATTATTTATCGAGATGTATTACATGTTAAAATTAACACACGTATTTCTGATACACTCTGTATACACAACATATACAACATTTACCCTCTCAGAAGCCTTTAATCGTCCAAATTTTGATTATATGGAATTTAGAATAATTATTCTAAAGCTTCATATAGTAATCTCAGCGAAAATGTTTAACATATAGAATGAATTTTAGCTTATTTGAATTTATCCAATAATTATTACCATCTGTAAAAAAACTTTCTTACATTATTCAAGATTTTCAAAAAAAAAAATCTACAGGGTGACTGTAAATAATTGTGATTTATTACCTCAAGTTGGTGTCAAAGTTAGGTTTGGCAAGCTTATTGACTTTCAAATCCAAACTTAGAACTTTTACAGACAACTGTCATTTATTTGCTTTAGTCGTCATCTGAAATATTCTAGTAGAACAAATTAGAAGGATTAGCAATAATTCAGTGTCGCCAATAGATTTTTTGTCATAAGCATTAGTCACGCAGTATTAGGTTGTACCTGAGGAAACGTTTAGTTTCGGTGGTCAAATATTGATATCTAGACGAAACAAAAATTTTAAAATATTTATACTGGCGGTTTGTGTTCTACCTATATTAGTAAGTAATATAAGTATAAGTTAGATTATTAGTTAAGAGTTGTAAATATAATAGTATATTATTCAATGTGTGTATAATGTAGGCCATATATTACTCGTACGATAATAAGCGTACGAAGTAAGTGTAATGTAGTGGCTCATTGTGCACGAAATAAATACTATATGTATATACTATTATGATAGAAATGATAAAATCAATGTTTGATTGTCAAAACAACAGGTACCTATTATTGTTTTATTATTGTTTTAAAACTCTTTCCAACTTCCTACCTGATCCTATATGCAAAAAGTAGATGTAATTAATTATGTGAAATTAATCAAAGAATGTAATTGTAATTAATAACAGTTACATATTGCGAAAAATTTAACATCACTGCACGGAACTAACACTTTTTTAAGGTTTTGCACAGTGCTCGAGCCCTCTTGATCCACAGCCGGGCCCACAAGAGCCTGAAACCGTATGTTTGCGACACTTGCGGTCGCAGCTACTCGCAGACGTCGCACTTGTGGCAACATATGCGTTTCCACCAAGGGATTAAGCCGTTTGCGTGTCCACACGAAGGGTGCGAAGCGAGGTACACGATCCGACCGGATTTGAAGGACCATATCCGCAAGGTGCATACAAGAGAGAGACCCTTCAAATGCAGTGTTTGTGGGAAGTGCTTCTTAACCGGTTCGGTTTACTACCAGCATCGACTTATACATACAGAGGATCGACGATATGGATGCGATGTAGAGGAGTGAAAAAATTGAAACAGTGGAATAATATACATTGATTTTCAGATGTGCGAAAAGCGGTTCTTTAGAGCTGACGCTTTGAATAACCATAAAAGAATTCATACGAATGAAAGACCGTATCCGTGTTTCGTATGTGGAAGGTTGTTTAGACAGAAAGGGGACAGGAATAAGCATTTCAGGACGCAGCATCCCGACGCCATTTTGAATTGACTGTAGGCTTAAGAGTTACAAGTAAAAATGTTTGCTTTGTTTATTGTTGCATGTGTTACTAGTTTGGAGTTTTTTTCTAATAAATATAATGTCATTAGTTCCAACCTGCGCATGATGACAGGAAGAAAAAAAATATATATGAAATCGATCAAGTGTTTATTTATCACATAGCAAGGCAAAGTCTACACTAGTGAGCTTTTGGAAAACATGGTCCGCAACAATGAGCTCAATTCTTGTGCCTTATCACATTTAACTGAGCAAGGCAGTGTGAAAATTGCAATTCGAGTGGGCTGTGAACTCAAGAATTTGCATAATATAGTAGGCCGATGTCAAGTGACACAATTGTTTTGATCACGTGATATAAATAACATTGCATAAAAAATAGGAATTAGTATTCGTGTCTTAGACTAAAATCATAAGCGAGGCATAAATTATATATAAAATCGATAAAATAAATATAAAAGTAAAAATATACGATACTTGGTGCTTTGCATATCTTAAGAAGAAATTAAATGCAAGTCTGTTTTAAGTTTAGTAATAAAAAAATTTTTCGCACTAGTTGCATAATATGTAGTAACGAGTGAGCAACGGAAAATTAATAGAAGACATACGTGAAAACTTCCAAGGCCCTCCCTGAATCAAAATTCCGTTGCCCACATCAGATATTATACAAGTTTTATAAGACAATATATAGTAAGTAGCACACGCGGTTTTAAAGTAGGCAATTCGACAAAACGTCTTATAAAACAAGTGTAATATAATATTTTTTCTACTTTGCTCTGTTTCATAAAAATTTCTGTTTGAATTGAATTCCACATAATGTTCAGGTTGGTACTTCTATTCCAATTGTTATTGTAAACGTAACAATAATAATAAGTAATAATAATACAGGTAATAATTTTCAATTGTTTGTGTATTTGTTTGATTTTGGTGGATATCCAAAATCCACTAGAAATTGCCTGATACTGCTAATTGGCCAAAAAAAGTTTCCAAAAACAGTGTCTTAATAGCCTTCATTAAAACACTGGTTTTGGTGTTTTAATAGTCATTAAAGACGCAAAGTAGAAAAATGAGGTATATTTTCGATTAATTTTGTACTTTTCGTTAAACGTATTGTCGACTTCAACAGAAGACTTGGTCTTGGCATAAAATGTAAAAAGTAAGTACTTAAAGAGTGGCTATGGTAGATATAAAATATTTGTACGTCTGTAAAAATAAAATAAAAAATACTCAAACTTCTGAAACTTCATCCTCGGTAAGTTCCACAACACTTTCAATACGTTCCTAAATCATACAATTAATAAGTTATAAAAAAAGCAAAATCCATACCTCGTCTTTAGTCACAATCGTGACGAGTTGTAGCTCAAAATCGGCCACACATAAAACCCTCAAAACACACAAAACCAATTGACAAGCCCACAACCAAGTCCCAACATCCGCACTCCAAATGGCAACTTGCATATTGGTGTAAAAATTAAAAAACAGCACATTTTGTGTGTCATCTTCATGGAACTGTCTCGTATAGGCGCAAATTTCTGGGACACAGCTGAGAAAAGTCACGTCTTAGCTTAAGTCAAGTGTCAATACATAATTATCAACAAGAAATTACTGATTTAGGGATATTCGTTACTACAGAGTAACCAACCTTGGAAATTCAAAATTACTTCTTAAAATTCTAGTGACACAATTTCTTGTTGACATTAGTGTAATTCTCCTCACCCGGTGTTATTGAGAACCACTTTAAACTGGTTGCAAAAAGCCGTCATTCCATTGGTCAACCGCCACGTGCTTATCACATAAGCAACAAAAAAAATCGTGGTGAAAAACAGACAGGGGTAGACGATACTCCAGGGCCGCGAAAGCCTGAAACAGTGTTGCCAACCGTCGCGTCGTCAGTTTGGCCAACTTACAAGTCCGTGGCGAAGCCGGCCCCCCCTTTGGTGAGAATGCTGAAGTAGGTGCCCCACACCACGGCCGAGATCATGAGCACCAGCGGCGTGAACTGGACGAAGTTGCACTCGCTGGCGGGCCCCCACGTCGTCATGGTCAAGTCAATGGCGTTGGTGCGGTTGGTGGCGTTGGGGACGGCGCCCGCGTCGAAGACAAGGTGGGACTTCAACACGCAGTTGTACCCGAAGTTCTCGAGGACCCTCCCGAAGGTGAAGGCAGTGAGGAGGCCGCACACCGCACACCCGATGCAGGCCAGAATGTGGGCAGCTGAAACGTCAATTTGGCACTAGGACGTGGGGCGCTTTGGGGCGGTTACCCTTCCAAAATGAAGACACTTTGGACGTCTGCCCCTCGACAATTTGGTAAAACTGGTCCACCACAACCATTTTGACATCGCAACCTTCATGTGGTGATGGAATCAACAAAAATAAACAGCGAGTTTGTTTACATGGGGCACACCTGTGAGGTAGGCAACACACAATGCGCTGAAGCTTGGGCGCAGGAGCGGCCGCAGGAGACGGCACTTTGTTCAGTGTTTCATGAAATTTCAATTGAAATACAACACTTGTCTCGATTTGTAAATAGTGGAGGGTTTTGGTGCTGGTTTGTGCACAAGATGACTAAAATGAGGTTTAAGTGAGTCCAGGGACGCGATGTTGGTCATTTCCGAACACAGCTACTTGGGCGGTAAGTGAGCTTTACCACACTTGTAATTTTTTCATCAAAGACGCTGATTTTACTCGTTTATTATTCATGTTTTAGCGCAATTTTAATTAAAACGCGAGATATAAACACAATTGATTTTCCAAGAATGCGTATTTTGTATCCTTTCTCGTGACCTACATTTCGCGATTTTCCCTTAAATGCGTTTAAGACAGGAATTTGACCCGATTTGTTTCCTACTACAATTCGCATTTTTTTGAATGTGTTTTTCCCGAGTAATTTATTTTTGCACGGTAAAAAATTATAAGTAAAAACACCAAACTTGATAAAAACGTCTTCTCACTGTAGATTATAATTTATAATTCGAATTTGAAGACACACAATCTAATTTGAGTCCCCAGTAGGCTATGAAAAATGATAGCGCAATAACTGTCATAAATGACACTTGTCACATGATTCAACGCAGTCTACTCAGATGTGTGTGAGAAAAATATACAATTTCGAGAACTTGAACTTGATCAATAATAAGAACGCAAAACTGTTTCTTTTGTCGCATTAATGGAAATGTTAAGTTCTCATTATGAAAAATAAATCAGTCTTTCACAAAGTTTCATTCCGTGTTCTGTATTATTAAAAACTTTTCTCGTTAACGCGTCTTTAGATCCGGTGTTTTCCTCACTTGAAGTTTTTTATTATCAGAATTTGATTTTTTGTAATTTTTTCTGAAACGTGTTTGAAACTTTCACTATTTTATTCACAATTATCCTCCTTAAAGAACAGAAATCCAATAAAGAGTTTATCAAAGTTTGAAAAACATGACATATGACAGTTTAGATTGGGAAGTGGCCATTTCCCAACCTGAACTATATATTTTATATCCATTGTTAAATGTCTTACTTTCCAACTTTTCACATGCAAGGTAATTTGATTATTACTTCATGATTATGAATAATAGTTATGTGTATTACAAGGAAGGAAAGTGTATTTTTTCCTACCACAAGTGGAAGTTGGCAGTAGTCACCTAGGGCGGAAAAGATATTTTGCTCTAGTGTAATACATATATTTTTTTTCTCCGATCCTGCAAGAAAAAATTAAAAACTAACAATTTCTTTTGATATCTCATTAAATCTTAAATCTTGCAGCATGTTTTCCTATTACTTTGGAGATTAATACTGGGTGATTTTTAAAAAACGTCAGGCGCTGTAGAATATTTGTTTATATCCCAAAGAAGTGTAGTATAAGCTGACAATTTTAGAATTGTTCTAAAAAAATATTGCTTAAAAAATTATCAAAGTTGAAAAAAATAATAAAAGCTAAAAAGTCTAGTTGCATCTTGTCAATAAAAAAATTGACGTTAACAATAATATTATTAATAGTAAACAAAATATATAAATAAAGAAATAAAACTATAAATTAATAACACTAAATTAGATGTTTTTTTGATTTGTTGTTGGTAATTATTATTGACATTTCTTGTTAAAAATTAAAGAAAATAGGCAGTGTTTTCTTTCATTTGCTGCTTTTTGACATTTCAATAATGGCATTGTTTTATTTGACACAATGCAACTAGATTTTGTTAACTTTTACTCCTATTTTTATCTTT
Source organism: Tribolium madens (assembly GCF_015345945.1). Taxonomy (NCBI): domain Eukaryota; kingdom Metazoa; phylum Arthropoda; class Insecta; order Coleoptera; family Tenebrionidae; genus Tribolium; species Tribolium madens. The sequence continues at coordinate 2,111,663 of NW_025401063.1, forward strand.
GATAATATTTCTAAACAATAATTTTTACGAAAAGTATAGCATATTGCACATGTTTGTACCAAGGAAATTAATACCTTTCTAATTATGAAGAAAAAAATATGGGTTCCAATTTAAAATTAGAAAGTTGAATATTGCTCAAAATATACTGAGACGTTTAGAAAAATTCTAGAATTGACAGCTTATACTATATTGAAAGCCATTTAATTAATTTTTTGAATTTTTTAAATCGGGCCGTAAATAAAAATTCTACAGCACCTGCCGTTTTTTTAAGTCACCCTGTATATATATTTCTTGTAATTTTGACAGTTGAGGTATTTGGCCATTTTTGTTTCTGAAATTCGGGTGGAAAAACTTTCTTTCTGTTAGGTTCGTAGGAAAATATTCTTTTTATTTTCATTTGTACCACAAATGTCAAAAATAGCTGCATTGCAAGAGTGAAAACATCCCCGGTGGTTGGTGTTATTTTTAGTCTTAAAGCCAATTCCTGCGAAAACAAACAGTTGTTGGATCGAGAGGTCGTGGGTGCACAATTCCTTTATTATTACCCCAGGTTTCGCTGCAAGTAAATAAAACAACAACAGTAGTCGGAAATTTGCTATATTTGCATCTAGATTTTGTCAGGAATTTTCGCAAAATCCTCCGGTGACTGGCACTCAAAGGTTGCACTTGACAGTGATCGCAATTGGGCCTATTTTTAGCGACAATTGCTTGGTAAACGTGACATGCGAACAGGACGAAAAACGATACTTTCGGCCCCGAAGGCGTCATGAAGTGGTCACGTTGGAGGAAATGTCGCTATTAAATATGCACCTTTAACATTTTACAATTTTGGTGATTGGAAATTAGGTAGTGAATTATTTAAGCGGATTGACGACAACGCTGAGAAATCAATTCTTCGTGTTTTTACCATTTGTTTTTCAAAAAGAAACGAATCGGAAATGTTGCAACTTTATGAAAACGGAATTTAAATATTCATGACTGCCACTGCAGCAAAATGATAATTAAGTTGAGAAAAACTAAAGAAAGTTTAATATTTGAAGTGAATAATTACGTTCTTGTCTTATCTATGTGTTAGATTTATTTTGGATATAGTGTTCATTAAGGAAATATTTCTCTTCAGAAGCCTGATTTTAGTACAAAGGAAATATCACAGCGAGATTATGGAAATGTCAAGTCTAGTGGTTTAGTTCGTCGTTTTGTGACAAATGATATTATGGAGATTTCTTAGTAGTTGGAGTGAAGTTGGAGAGTTGTATCTGAATTTTTTGATTTACTTTATTCACTAGTGAATAAAGCAAAAACTCGCTATTTAACGTTAAAGTGTGGTCATAGCAATGTGAAAAATTGATGTAAACAAACAAAATAAGTTCAAAGTGAGCTGTGACTTTGAAATTAGGTTGGCAACACCGAATTATTGGGATATGTGTCATGTGACGGCCGTACCAGCGGCCGCTCCTCGGAAATGAATGACAATTGACTATAAAAATGTGACGTTTGTACTTGACAGTAAATGTTGCCAACTTAATTACACAGTTATAGGACACATGAAACATTAAAATTCATTTTTCACAAAAATTACGTAAGAGAGTTTCAATAAGTTTAATTAGTTTACATAACAGCATTGAATTTCTGAAGCGAATGTAGTATTAAATGAAATTGCGTCATTTCTAATTTTTTTTTTTTGTTAATAAAAGTCTTATTTTATCATTGTTTGTGTAAAAAACAAAAAAAAAATCCTGAATTGCTGATCTAAATGAGTGATTTTTGGTGTGTTGGTACTGCTGTTCTGGTCTATTACTGTGTAAAAGTTTCACAACTTGAGATAAATTTGCATGAATTGATGTCAATATCCTATAAATTTTAAATCTTGAACTGGAAAAATTATACAGGGTGAATAAGAAGTATGAAACCAAACGTTTTTTGCTCAAACTATTTTTTTTAAACTAATTGATGAATGATAAAGTACTATAAAAATGTGAAGTTGTATTAAGAATAAAATTTTTCGAATCTGTTTTGTTTTTGACTTCTGCAAAATTTTTAATTTTTTTAAATGGCAACCCTTTATAAAACTTTTTTTTTAAAACAAAGGCTTTTTTATCAATCTTTTTTTGTATTAGTTGCCATTTTGACAACAAAAATCGCATAACTCTAAAATAAAACACAATTTTATTCTCAAAACACGAAGTTTTATAGTACTTTAACTTTTATTGATTTTTATGTCTTGAAGGCAATGATTAAAAAAATTGCTTACTTTTTATTTACCCTGTATGAGTTGGTAATACTGTTCAACTTCATCAAAAATAATAAATACACAAAAAATGAAAATTTGTAGCTGCTATAGTAAATGAGTGATTTTTGGTATGTTGGTATTGTTGTTCTAGTTCACTACTGTCCAAAAGTTTTACAGTGGGGCCAACTTGAGATAAATTTGCATGAATTGATGTCAAAAACTTTAAATTTTGAACTGGAAATGAAATTTATTGAGTTGTGACACTGTTCAATTCTATCAAAAATAATGCAGTTAAGCCAACATACTTGTAAAAAATAAAAATTTTCGATTAAATATAGCAGCTACTGAACTAAAAGTGATTTTTCGAATCGTAAAATGCACACAAAATATGCAGTAATATGCAAAAAAAGAAAGATGCTAAATAAAATAAGATCCCAGGAACATGAAAAAAAAGTGTTTTTTTTATAAAATCTGTAAAAATTTCTAAGTTGAGAGTCAAAATTTTCCACTTTGACTGTTTATTTCTGTTGGAAAAATAATTCTTTAAGTTTTTTTGTTACAGGCTATTAGGAGAGGAAACATGGAAGCTATATCCCAAATTGTAACTGTATTTAACATTATTTGTAGCTTTTATTGACAAAGTTTTTGTACCTTTACTGAATAATTATGAAAAAACATACACATACAATATTATCGGGAACAATAGATATAAAAAATGATAAGTATCAAAAAAATTTGACAGGTAGAATTTTTGAAAACATTTTTTTAATGTTCCTGTTATCTGATCTTATTTGGCATTTTTCTTTTTTGTGTGTTTTTCTAATACACCTTGTACTTGATAACACAATGATTAGTATTAACAACAATCAATTATTTATAGTGATAAGCAGGAGTGTAATAAATTTCGTTTTATTTAATAACAGAATTCTGTATGAATCACTGATTGTTACATTCAAGTTTGATACATTAAAGTGGAGATTCCCATATTCACAACTCCTCTTTAAAACCCTCGTCGGTTATCAATAATTGCAGACTTGCACACTCAAGACCAAAGACCAGCATATTTATAGACTTTCCAAACCCTATAGCATCAATATCGCAATAGTATTGATTGTGGAGTTTTGTTTTCTCTACTCCGTTGAAAATTTAGTTTTCTCAAAGAAAAATGTATTGTTTTGACCCCGGCGCATCCGCCATTTTCCCCATTGTGGTGAATGTAGTGTATGCGGGGAGTCCCCGAATGCAGAACGTCACAGCTAGGTCACAGGCTGTTTGATACGCGCTGCAGATGTTCAATGAACTACCAACGGGAGAAGTGGATGGGGGGATCGATACTGGGCACGTGGTGGGGGAAGGAAAGACTCACTTTTGCGTGGGCGACCGTCTAGGGGGAAGAAGGTAGCGCGTGCCAGAGGATCCAGCAAGTGGTCGTCGCTAATTAGGGATGTTCCCGAATTCGGGTGATCGATCGGTTGGGATCCTTCCACGTGGACAACAAGTGGTCGTGTCGCGCCCACGGATTCCCGGTGTTCCTTTAAGGATCGACAGGAGTTGCTTATGAATGGAGATATTTGTTTACTACGCAGATCTAAAATTATCAGGGACGCGCAACGGGAAGAGGGAATTATTATTTGTTTTCGTGTGCACTTATCTTTATCAAAAACTTTGATAAAAATGAATGTTAGGAAATATTTAATAAAAGTTTGAATAAAGAGATTTTTTTAAATTAGTCATCCAAACTACAAAAATAAACAAACAAAAATCGACCCAACAAAACACTAAAAGAAATAGGAGTAGAAAACATTTACTGTTTTAATTAGTTACTCTCGTTTAATTTGGAAACTAACTTGTTTACTACGACTTTGATTCCAACTCAAATATATAGGGTGTTAAAAAAAGATTGTAATTTTTAAGGAGGTAATAGTATGGATCAAAATAAACAAAAAAAAATCTTATTAAACATGGGTCCGCAAGGTAATGGTTTCGGAGATATCGAAACAGCTTCTAGTAAAAATTATAAAAAAAATTATATTCGATTTATCCGAAACCGTTACTTTGCGGGCCTATGTTTATTAAGACTTTTTTGTTTATTTTGGTCCATACTATTAAAACTTTAAATATTTTGCAATCTTTTTTTAACACCCTGTAGATAGATGGATATTATAAAGGAAGAAAAAATCAAAACTAAAATAAAAAATTAAAACACATAGAATTAAACGTCAGATAACTGATTGCGCATTAACTTTTAACAACGGATTTTTAATTTGTCTTTATTAACCCACCCTTAATCTTGTATTTTCTTTGAAACGCACAATAAAAACAATAAAGAGGAAAGAAGGGGAAGAAAACACAAAGCAAAATATTTTATTTCACGAAAAATACAACACCAAACTTTATACAAATAAACAGGGTGTCAATAATTTTTTACTGTTTGCTATTTAGAACATTATTTCTTATTTTATGTATCAAAATACAAGCAAAAAAAGCTTGTATATTAAACGGCAGAACAGAAAATGTTAAAAATATGAATGTTTGGCACAGTTATTAGTCTTTTACACCTATGCCTACGGTTTTTTTTTCATAAAAAAGTATTTTTGTTTTAGTTATTTTGTCGTTCTATAGATCTAAATAATTGAAAAGTTTATTGAATTCGTATTTTTTTTCTGGAAATTTTGTGAATTTGTGTGTGAATTTTTTTGATACCTTGAACATTTTCAACATTTATCGTTCCTTTTTCGAGATAATCTTTCATTATCATTTAATTAAGAAAATGAATGGTTTTCAATTCTTTCGTTATTATTTGCAAATACTCATTTTTGCTTCTTTACACAAAACTAAAACACAAAAAATCGATTTCTTTGAAACGCACAACAAAAATAATAAATAAAGAGGGAGAATTGAAAAAATCAAGCCAAACCAGAATGTTTTATTTAATAAAAAATACAAAAATTCTTACTTATGTTATACAAAAAATAAACAGTGAATTTCGAGGTAAGACATTTTGTGTTTTATTGTGATACAATAAAACTATAAAAATTTCAGTCTAACTAGAAACATTAAAAACTAACAGTAGCGAAGCTTAAATTTTTATATGAAAAATGAGTACAGAAAAATACAATACAAAGTTTATTTCTTATAAAACTTAAAATGAGATAAATTAAGAAAGTTGAAATAACAAGTGACATATACAAGTACCTATTACAATAAGTATTTAGTTTTTAGTTTTTTTTGGTTGTATTAATCTATATTTAAAAAGTTTATTGAATTTTTCATCGAACTTTTTTTCTAAAATTTTTGAAATCTTTAAATTATTTTTGTCTATACACGGGATTTCTTGAACATTCTTAACATCACAAGAAGTTCCTTCTTTTGACTAAACCTTTCATTATCATTAAAATATCAAGTGATTCCCTGATTATGATCAATTCATCAATATGATCTTTCCAATTAGTTTTAATTTTGAAACGCGTTTTTGAGATATTATGACTTAATATTAGTGAGTATAATTTTGTTAACTGTCCATAAAACGATATTTGATAATGAAAGTTTGATTGTTACTCAAATACAACCTTTTTAAACTAAACAATGTTTGGAATATACCGCCATCAAGTCTCGAGAATTTATTTCCACTTAACTTGAGTGTTTGTAGTTTAATCATACCCTTGAAAGAATTTTTTTCTATTCTATTTATTGCGTTTCGATCTAAATCTAAATATTCCAGATCGGACAACGTTTCGAATGTGCCATCTTCAAATTTCGATAATTTATTTCCATTCAGATACAAATATTTTAATTTTTTCAGACCTTTGAAAGCGTCTTTTTTTATTCTCTTAATGGTGTTTTGATGTAAATCTAAAATTCTAAGGTTAGGCAACGTTTCAAAAATGTGTTTTTTTTAGTACTGATAAATTATTTTCTGCTAGACTTAAGATCTCCAATTTGTTCATGCCTCTAAGAAAATTTTTTTCGATTTTGTGAATTTTGTTGTTGCTCAAATCTAATTTTCTTAAATTCGAAGTCACATTAAACATTGTCATTTCTGATATGTTGTTAGTATCGAAATACATTTGATCTAAATTTTTGCTTTTGCTACAAAAATAAGTTTTGTACTTACAAGGATTGCAGTAAGAAACACTCTTGCCACCATGTCAGAAATAAAAATACTTTTACATAAATATTTTCCCCAAATTAAATGTTATCAAACAGTGATAACGATATCTGTTTGTATCAATAAAAATTTATCAGTTACTTTTGATAGTCATTTTTTAATCTACGCAAAATTTTTCATAAAAATATCAAATCCTAGAACTGTAAAGCTAATTCAGTGTAAAAAGTTGAGTTATTAAAAGAACTGAAAATTACGAAATTTCGATGACTGAAAAACAGCCCAGGCACCAAAAAGAAGAAAGCGACAAGTATTAACTGTTAAAAAACTGTTTTCGTTATCTCCACATACCATATAACCATCATTTTTTTACGTTTTGATTGGGAAAACTTGATACTTTTGATCCCATCACAAAGAAACTTTTATAATGATCTCCAGTCTTTGAACTTTTCTAATTTTTATTTCTTTACGTTTTCCTGTGTCACTTGTTAAATAATAAAACCAATAAAAACCTGATCTCGAAAAGGGTTACATGACCCTTAATCCCCTCTTCAGCCCCGCATTTACTTTAATAACAAAAAAATACAAAGAAGACGACGCAAATGACCTTTTTTATCTCTCAGTGTTGTATTACAGGCGCCGGAACGACAAACCACACAACAACAAAACGATCGTATTGTAAATTATTAGCAAATTAACTAATCAGTTTTCGGTAATTGTTTTTATTTTTTTTTGTTCAAATTTCAAAATATTTCAGAAATTACATTTTTCTTAAATAAATATTTTTCAAAATTCATGTTTAGTCCTTCAAATTGCTTAAAATTGACGAAAACAATAAATTTTACATGTGGGAATGACTCAGACATGGCCGCGCCATATAAATTTTTCACGCCTAAATTAAATTTTTTGAATTTTTTTTTAAGCATTTGAACATAATATTTGTTTTTATTGATTGGTCAGCAGTCCGAAACAAATTTTAACGTTTTTTTAAGTGACTGCAATTTGGAGCAGCTTTTAGGGTTTTTATCAAAAAAATGTTAACTTTTTTGTACAAATTTTAAAATATCTCGAAAATTAAATACTTAAAGTAGATATCACTCAAGATTCAAGTTCAGTACCCTAAAATTGTCTAAAATTGCCGAAAACAATAAATTTTGTATGTGGAAATGACTCAGACATTTCCGCGCCGTATGAACTTTTCACGTCTAAATGATAAATTTATTTCTTTTCTTTTTTTCACACATAACATTTGTTTGTATTGATTGGTGTTAGTAATTTGACACTGATTTTAACATTATTTAAGTGTTTGGAGCAGATTTTAGAATTTCTTCAAAAAATTATTGTTAATTTTTTTTGTACAAATTTTAAATATCTGAAAAATTAATAATTTCCCAAGGTTGATATTGAGCTTCTTTAAATTCGAAAAGGGTTACATGACTCTTAATCCCCTCTTTACCTCCGCATTTACTTTAAAAATAAAAAAATACAAAGAAGACGACGCAAATGACCTCTTTTTATCCCTCAGTGTGGAATTACAGGCGCCGGAACGACAAAGAACACAACAAAAAGGTCGTATCGTAAATTATTAGCAAATTAAGTAATCAGTTTTCGGTAATTGTTTTTATTTTTTTTGCTCAAATTTCAAAATATTTCAGAAATTAAATTTTTCTTAAATAAATGTCTCAAAATTCATGTTCAGTCCTTCAAATTGTTTAAAATTGACGAAAACAATACATTTTGTATGTGGAAATGACTCAGACATGGCCGCGCCATATGAACTTTTCACGTCTAAATGATAAATTAATTTTTTTCCTTTTTTACGTATAAGATTTGTTTTTATTGATTGGTGTTAGTAATTTGACACTGATTATAACATTTTTTAAGTGACTGCAGTTTGGAGCAGATTTTAGAGTTTCTTCAAAAAATTATTGTTAATTTTTTTTGTACAAATTTTAAAATACCTGAAAAATTAATAATTTCCCAAGGTTGACAATGAGCTTCTTCAATTTCGAAAAAGGTTACATGACCCTTAATCCCCTCTTTATCACCCGCATTTGCTTTAATAATAAAAAATACGAGGAACACGACCCAAATGACTTCTTTTTATCCCTCAGTGTGGAATTACAGGCGCCGAAACGACACAGAACACAACAACAAAACGATCGCATCGTAAATTACCAAATTAAGTAATCAGTTTTCGGTAGCAAAAATGAATTCGAATAAATCACAAGTCAAGTGTTTGTAAAAGAGTCAAGGACCTATCCAAACTAGGACATGGCGAAATTTACAAAGACTAGACAAACTTTCTGGCGTCGAAGTCGGGTTAGTGACCATTAAATCAGCCTCTGCTAAACAAACAACTAAAAAACGGAGTCTAATCAATTCTAATAAATGAAGTTTCCAGTTTTGAATTGGTGCAGTGGGCAGGAAATTTAATTTCGGAAAATTTCCAGGGACGGATGGGGGCACCGTATTGGGCGCCATCGCCGGCTTGGGGGCCCTCTTCCTCGTATTCCTCCTCTACATCAAGAACAAACGATGGTGGTGGGGCTCCGTCGGAGGCATGGGATGCTGCGACGAGGCTTGCCCTCCTGTGTCCTCGCGCCCCGTCCCCTCACCTCCAGTGCCTGCAACTTCTTTCACTCCGGCCCCCCTCAAGCACAAGTTAGGTAATACTGAAATTTAATCTACCTAAAAGAGGGATTTCTGCTTAGAAAAATGAGCACGCAAAGCCCAGGAGTCACTCTTATTATTTTTTGCCGTGACAAGTTTCTATGGAGGGGCTATGAGTGAGACATAGGCAAAATAATCGAACCGAAATTACAACTATTCCAGTCACCTGATGAATAATTCCAGTGTCGCAGCCTTGAGGGTCTCAAGTCTGATCGATACCACCTGTTTATATGTGTAGCATGGCATAGTAACTCGCCAGGAATTGATTTGTTCGATTTCCAGTCAAAGCATATTCGTTCGATGGGGGCGACTCGAGTTCCGAGTCCGAGATGGGGGGTTCAAAATTCCGTTCAACGCTAGCGTCCGGTACCACGGGCCCCTATTACCCCCCTCGGCAAGTCCACGACCTCATTTCCCTGGTGGAGAAGGGCAGGGTTGGTGTCAGTAGCAACAGTTCGTGTTGCAGCTCTACGACCAGTTCCGTGGGGGAGAAACATGGGGTGCCTGCGACGAGGGTCACAGCCCAGATCAACGATAATCACGGGTAAAAATCCAGAAAGTCAAGGCGTAGTTGTTTCTTGCAACTTCTGTTATTGCAGGAGGCTCTCGACGGATTTGCGCGAAACGAAAATAGACAATCAAGGGATTGATTATCACAAGATCGAAACTTCATCAACCATCGTCCAGACGGACATCAACAGTAACCGAGACGTGAGTAATTGGAGAAAAAAGGGTAATTAGTTAATTAATTGAGTTGACGTTTCAGTGTATTGTCGTAATGAACACCGACACGGATGAGAGAAACGACCTAATGTGTTGTATCAGATCCGAACCTGAAACGCAGCTAGTCAACAAATGTGGTCAGCTGGAAATCGCCCTTTTGTATGACGCGCCCATGCGGAAAATGACGGTTCACGTCCTTCAGGCAAGGGATATACCCAGTCGGGATCGCGGTCAACCCACACACACGCAGGTAGGACAAGGTTTGCAACTCGAGGCTTGCATTTTCACCAATCAAACTTCAGCTGCTAGAAAACTGAAAAAAAAAACGTTTTTCAAACATCTTTTTTTAAGGTTTTAGAGTGTTTTTTTCAAAAATTGTTTTTAGTTTTTTTGTTCAAATTCAAAATATTTTGGAAACTAAATATCTCTTAGGTGAATATCTCTCAAGATTGCTTAAAATTGACGAAAACAATAAATTTTGTATGTGGGAATGACTTAGACATGGCCGCGCCATATGAACTTTTCACGTCTAAATCATGTTTTTTTTAAACATTTAGTGATTTTATTGATTCGTGTCAGCAACCTGAAACTGATTTTAACGTTTTTTTTTAAATGACTGCAGTTTGGGGCAAGGTTTTAGTATTTTTTTTCAAAAAATTGTTTTTTGTTCAAATTTCAAAATATCTCAAAAACTAAATATTTTGTAAGTAAATATCTCTGAAGATTTATGTTCAGCATCCTCAAATTGCCTAAAATCGAAGAAAACAATAAAATTTTTTGTGGAAATGTCTTATATATGGGAACTTTTCACGTCTAAATCATAACTTAATATTTTTTTTTAAACATCTGAACATAAATGTTTTTATTGACTGGCGTCACCAATTTGAAACTGATTATAACGTTTTTTTTTTAAATTGGAACAGATTTTAGTGTTTTAAAAAAATGTTTTTAATTCAAAATATTTGAGAAATCAAATATCTTTTAAGTAAATATCTCTCAGAATTCATGTTTAGCCCTTCAAATTGACGAAAACTAATTTTCTATGTGAGAATGACTTAAACATGGCCGCGCCATATGAATTTTTCACGTTTACATTATAAATTAATTTTTTTTAATATGTTTTTATTGATTTGAATCAGCAATCTGAAACTGAATTTAACGTTTTTTTAAATTACTGCAGTTTGGAGCAAGATTTTAGTTTTTTTTCAAAAAATTGTTTACTTTTTTGTTCAAGCACCCTCAAATTACCTAAAATCGAAGAAAACAATAAATTTTGTATCTGAGAATGACTCAGACATGGCCGCGCTATATTAACTTTTTACGTGTAAATCATAAATTTTTGCTTTTTTTTTTAAACATAATATAGGTTTTTATTGTTTAGTGTTAGGAATTTGAAACTGATTTTGACATTTTTTTAAGTGACTGAAATTTGGAGCAGATTTTAGTGTTTTCTTCAAAAAATTGTTGTTAATTTTTTTTGTCCAAATTTCAAAATATTTGAAAAAATAATAATCTTTTAAGTAAATATCTTTCAAGATTGCTGCTTAGCTCTCTCAAATTGCATAAAATTAATGAAAACAATAAATTTTGTTGTGGAAATGCCTTATACATAAGAACTTTTCACGTCTAAATCATAGCTTTCTTTTACTTTTTTTTAAACATCTGAGCATAATATGTTTTCACTGACTGGCGTCAGCAATTTGAAATTGATTTTAACGTTTTTTAAAGTTGAAGCAGATTTAGTGTTTCCTTTTTCAAATAATTGTTTTTAATTTTTAATTTCAAAATATTTGAAAAAATAATAATCTTTTAAGTAAATATCTTTCAAGATTGCTGTTTAGCTCCCTCAAATTGCATAAAATTGTTGAAAACAATAAATTTTGTTGTGGAAATGCCTTATACATAAGAACTTTTCACGTCTAAATCATAACTTTCTTTTACTTTTTTTTAAACATCTGAGCATAATATGTTTTCATTGACTGGCGTAAGCAATTTGAAATTGATTTTAACGTTTTTTAAAGTTGAAGCTGATTTAGTGTTTTTTTTTCAAAAAATTGTTTTTAATTTTTTTGTTCAAATTTCAAAATATTTCGGAAATTAATTTATTTTTTAAGTAAACATCTCTCAAGATTCATGTTCAGCCCTTCAAATTGCCTAAAATTACGAAAACAATAAATTTTTTAGGTGGGAATGACTCAGACATGCCGCACCATATGAACTTTTTACGTCTAAATCATAAATATTTTTTTTTCGTTTTTTTAAACATTTGAACATAATATATGTTTTTTTATTGATTAGAGTATCAATTAAGTGACTACAATTTGGAGCAGATTTTAGTGTTTTCTTCAAAAAATTGTTGCTACTTTTTTTGTACAAATTTCAAAATATCTCGAAAACTAAAAATGTTTTAAGTAAATATCATTTAAGATTCATGTTCAGCGCTCTCAAATTGCCTAAAATCGACGAAAACAATAAATTTTGTATGTAGGAATGACAGATCCGATTTTAATTTCAAAATTTAATTTTAATTTCAAAATGTCTGAAAAATTAATAATCTGTTAAGTAAATATCTCTCAAGATTGATGTTCAGCTCCTTCAAATTGCCTAAAATTGACGAAAACAAATTTTGTTGTCAGAATGATTTAGACATGGCCCCGCCATACGAACTGTTCACGTCTAAATCATATTTATTTCCAACTGAGATAACTTTTAAGCCTCGAATTGCCTTTATCTGTCGATCGTGGGATTAATCTCGCGTCAGTTCTTTCCCCAACTGCCAAACTTCCTCCAAGTTTTTTCCCATTTCAGGTGCGGTTGATTTTATTGCCTAGCAAGAAGCAGAAACACAAAACCAAGATTCGATCGGGCGAGAATCCGCAATATATGGAAAGTTTCGTCTTACACCGTGTCAATCCAGGTGCTTAGCCCCCATTCACCCCTCGCCCCCTATTAATCTCGTCAAATTGCAGAGGACGTGAATTCAATGGGGATCCGCCTCCGGTTATACACATGTGAGCGGATGCGACGCGAGCGCCTGATCGGAGAGGCCGTCGTCGGTTTCACTCACATCAACCTCGAACTAGAGAACAACTTCTGGCTCAACCTCGAGCCAAGAGTGGACACGACGGTAAGAGAGAAAAAATGTATGTAACACGGGTGATTTGTGGGGGGTTAGTTGACAGGTTGCGCCGGGGAGCTCACGAGTCTGGCCCGGTCGGACAGCACGGGCTCCACACACTCCATGCAGCATGGGGGCGTCCCAGAACTACTCCTAGGGCTGTGCTACAACGCCACCACCGGTCGACTTAGCATAGAGGTGGTGAAAGGGTCGCATTTCCGGAATTTGGCCCTCAATCGCGCCCCGGATACTTACGTCAAACTGAATTTGGTCAGTAGCACAGGGCAGGAGTTGGCACATAGCAAGACCACGGTCAGGAGGGGGCAACCCAACCCCCTATTCAAGGAAACTTTCGTTTTTCAAGTGAGTAAAAAGTGGCCTAAAAACTGCCATTTTTTTTAAATAAAGACAAAAATACACAATTTCAAGTGACTTGATTTAGATAATTTAATTTTATCCCAACTTTGGTGATTACTGTCTTATAATTTTGAAATTACGTTTACAATGTGACGAAATGTCGAACGTAAGGTATAAAAATTATTTGTTTTCATTTAATATTAGCTAAGAATTACAATTTTGTAAACAAGTTTGAAGAAAATCCAATAATTTGAATTTGTGCCAACTGTTAAAAACTAAATTCTCTAAATAGAAATGGTTTTTGAATATGTTTTTTGAAGGAAATGCTTTAGAAAAAATGTGATGAATGACTTTTCTTACGCAAAATAAATCGAGAAATCCAATTCTGTAAAAAATTCCAGAAAAAAAACAACGTTCTAGAGTTATTAAGTCAGATTTTTCACATAAATGCCCAAAAAACCTTAAAAATATACAATTTCAAGAAGATTGATTTTGATAGTCTGGCTTTATCCCATTTTTAGTAGCATGTCTCATAATTTTGAAATTGACTACGTATATTTCGAACGAGGGGAAATACAATAAAATAACTTAAAAATTTGAACGTAAAATATAAAAATAACGTTTTCTCATCTAAAATTCGTCAAGGA
>NW_025401063.1:2125768-2125950 GCF_015345945.1 Tribolium madens
GTATATTTCGAACGAGGGGAAATACAATAAAATAACTTAAAAATTTGAACGTAAAATATAAAAATAACGTTTTCTCATCTAAAATTCGTCAAGGACATTGATTCTAGAAAAAATTTCGGCTTGGGTTATTTTTTTGTGATTATGGAAACTAAATCCTCTACATTTCATAAATAATTTTTGAA
>NW_025401063.1:2126134-2132141 GCF_015345945.1 Tribolium madens
GTCAAGGACATTGATTCTAGAAAAAATTTCGGCTTGGGTTATTTTTTTGTGATTATGGAAACTAAATCCTCTACATTTCATAAATAATTTTTGAACTTTTTTGAGCAGATATTTATTATTTATTATTTTCATTATTTTTATGCACAGTTATAAGTGGATTGATTTTGTTAATGCAGTTTTATTTGGATTTTGGTAGTTTGTCTTACAATTTTGAAATTATGGTTAGATATTGTTTCAACGACCGAAAATATAAAGAAATATTTTAAAAATTTGGACGTAAAGTATAAAAATAACGTATTCTCATCTAAAATTAGTCAAGAACAATGGTTCTATAAAAAAATTTGGCTAGAATATTTTTTGTGAGTATAAAAATGTACCAACCCTTGAAAACTAAATCCTCTAAATTTGATAAATAATTTTTGAATTTTTTTGCAAGGCTTTATCATTTGCTTTATTTTTATCTAGTTTTATTTAAATTTTTGTATAATGCATTTCAATGATTGACATGTCAATAGGTGTTGAAAATGTTAATTTTAGTTCCAAAAAAGTTACTAATGTAAACATCCTTTAGATCGCAATAGTTCATAAAAATGACATATTTCAGTTGAATTCTGTCTAAAAAATAACAAAATCTATTTGTCCAAATAGATCATAAAAAAATTGGAGAGAAAACACACAAAAACCTCTTAAAAACGACTAATGACACAGATTGTGGAATAGACTAACTTCAATGTTGCCACCTTAAATTTGAATTCCATGACCTACCGAGATGTCAATCATTTTGAAACGCTTTAGAGTTTCAATAACCGGAAATACAATTCAATATTTTACGTAAAATTAGTCAAATCTCGTTATAAAATCGAGCTTCTACCAACTGCTGAAAACTAAATTCCCTAAATTTTATGGATAACTTTTAAAGTACACTCTTTTTCATATTAATGCGCATCAAGTAGGTTGTAAAAGTCTAAATGCATCTTTAATTTAAAGGGCGATTCACACAGTGTCATTAATGTCATTCAGAACAAATTTAATCACACATCAATAATGACAAAAATTTGGTGCTATCTGGGGTAACATTTATTTGAAAAAATAATTTTCGGGGAAGATTATTTGAGTTTTTCATGGTTGCCACCTTAAACGACTACTTCAATGTACATTAATATGAAAACGAAAATAAATGTAGTTTGTAAGTCAGATTTGAAACATTTGAGGCTGGATTGTGATGAATGCTTCTCGACAGGTGGCGCTGTTCCAACTCGCCGACGTGACGTTGATGGTGTCGGTTTACAACCGGAAAGGTGTGACAAAGAAGAAGGAAATGGTTGGGTGGTTCAGTCTCGGTTTGAATTCCAGTGGGGCCGAGGAGTTGGCGCACTGGATGGACATGAAGGAGTCCCAACAGCAGCAGATTTGCCGTTGGCACATTTTAGTCCAGTCATAGCCACTACTCACACATATCATCTAATTTGTTCGCGTTTTGTGACCATTTTAACGGGGTTTCGGTTTCAGGCAGTAATTTTATTGGTTTGAGTAGAGTAGCGAGTGAGCAACTGCCAAATTATTGAATTGGTTAAAATGGTTATTTGATACTTAAATTTGGAACTATTAACATATACGCTAACTTGTCTATGCCTTATTATTATATTATGTAGTGTTTAGAATGGAACGGATGTGAAGGGCTCGTGATTGATTAAAAACTGTACATTCCGTTTGCCATTCCTTAAATTTTATTGTGATATTATAATCGAATTTGAAATGAACCGAAGATCAAAATGGTAGAAAAAAAGCCTCTGATGCGACACGGGAGCACTCTGTAGGGGCACAATCAAAGCGACTTGCCAAACAAGTGGATTCAAATGCACAAATTAAATATAAGCTTCAGGATTGACTAAGAACTCTGTAGGGATGGGTTTTAGCTTTACGTAAATGCTCACATTTTCAGTAATTTTCATAACTTCCCGGGAAATCATCAAAACTACTGAAAAGTTGATGTGGTAGTGACTGTCAATGACTGTGTCGTTAGGTTGGCAACAAATTTGAAATCTTGTCAGTGTTGCCAATCGTATTTACAGTCACTATAATGAAATTTTTTATCTCAACTTTACAATTACCAAAAATCGATCATAACAAGACATTTTTCTTGTTGTCTCGCGGTCTTGTTACCTTGTGGAGCGATTTTTGGGACTTGGGCACGGGTTTTTAGAAATTAACTTTATCGAATGTTAGACATTTAGGGATATTACGACAAAAATATAGCATAAGTACAAAACTCATCCTCAAGGGGTGTATTAGGGATTAAGGGCCCCAACGAGGCTAAAATACCGAAGTTTTGGCCTTGTTGGATAATTTTTGGTAATCCCCTGTGCACACTTTGCGAGCCTTGTACATGTATAAAGTTTGATACTTATATTTGTAAAATATTGTCAATTTAATGTGTTCATAAACTAATGGAAACCCTTTCATGAATGTGATTTAATGTGATTGGAGTTATTTGCTGATCTTATGATACTAGTGTTAAATCGGCGGCTGAAACCGCTGAAAGCCACCCCGAGTCGTTTATTTTCGTTAATTTGGGTGGTTTTCAGTACAACAGGAAGGACCATGTAAATATTAAGACACTCGCAAGCTGCTGCAGCTTTCATGTAAGATTTCCCATCCCTACGAAAACACATAAATGTAAATTGCCTTCAAGTCTTACGTTTTAGAACTATACCATTTTGTACCTTTCCAATTTGAATTATTACCAGTATTAAATTTATTGCATGATATATTCGCACTGCTGAACACAAAATGCACACAAAATCGGTGTCTTTTTAATAATTATTGTATTCTACATATTTTGTACAAAATAAACTTGGATTATTTATGTCGAACAATGCATTTATTTACAACTACGAGTTTTTACATTTAGTAACCGTCAACACGTGGGGGCTCCGCGTAGCGGTCCTCCTTGGTCCGCTCCCCGGCTTTGTACTGGCGCTCGCGCTCGGCCTTCATGGCGGAGTACCGGGCGAGCTCTTTAGTGCGGAGGGCGCACTCCTGGAAGTCCGTAATGAGGGTCTCGCATTTTTTTATCCCCTTGTCTAAACCGTAGGCTTCGAGACAGTCGAGGGCACGGAGTTCCATGTCGGCGCAACGGCCGCCCCACTGGTGGCTCAACAGGGCCCCAGTCAGGTCGGTGAAGGGCGATTTGAAGGCCGGGGACAGCGACATTTGGGGCTACAAAGTTAGGTTATGATTATGTCATCAAGTGGAAATTTAACACAACAATAACTATAATAAAATAATAATAAATCGACTTACGCTAGTGACCTAATTAAAGCGTACGTGAAATTAATTCTAATTAAATTACAATAATTGATTTTTCTGCGATATTGTTTTGTCAATTTTATAACACTTGGGTTGGTAGCACTGAATTGTTCATTTTATTTGAACGTAAAATTTGAGGCAAATCTTCTTATTTAATGGCAAAAACTCTTTATATGTGTAATGTAATGTATTTGTAATGTAAAAATTTTGCGTTTTGTTTTTTGACATTTTTTTGTCGATAAAACAATATGACAATATAACAATAAGTGTGAAACGTAACCCGCGTAAAACGGGTCATTTTACGTCTGCTTTGTTGTGCAATTACTTTTTCCAAACACGTTTTTGCTTTATTAATATTAAAAAATAGTAATTTCTTTATTCGGTACCTGTTTTACCGGTCTATTGGTGCTACTGTCTGTCATTTGATGTTCATTTGTTTTTGAAAGAAAATTTTGCAATGTGAAATTTATGTTTTTTTTTTTGGAAGTAAGTAAGTGTTTAAAACTTTTTATTAATATAGTTGAGATAAGGGTAATGTGTTTTTGCCAGTGAGTGTTGCCTGTGTGCGTTTATTAAGTTTTCGAACCTGGTTTAGTTTTTATTGTAAAAGTGTAAGTTGCATCACAAATCAATTTTATCTTTGTAAAAAGTGTCTCTGTTGTTAGTGCGTTATGTAATAACCTTCTTTAAACGCTTTTCTTTGTTTATTTACCTTAAAAAAATATTTTTATTAGGTGCATGGGTTAGGTGCCTGTCTTACCGGCCGAGTCTGACGTTTAGTTTTAAAGGAAATTTTTTGCAATGTAAAATTCTTCGTTTTCTGGAAAAAGGTAGGTGTTTAACACTTTTTTATTAAGTTAGTGAAGATTACGTTTAAGTGTTTAGCCGATAAATGTTGCCTGTGATACTTTTTTACGTTTTTTGAACTCGAGTTAAATTTTTATTTAAAAAAGTATTTTATTTATTAGATGCCTGTTTTACCGGCCGGGTTTGTCGTTTGTTTTCAAAAGAAAATTTTGCAATGTGAAATTCTTTGTTTTTTGGAAAAAAGTAAGTATTTTAAGACATTTGAGATTAGATTATTGTGTTTTTGGCGATGAGTGTTGCCCGTTTTTGTGTTTTTTTGAGTTTGAGTTGTCAAAAATTTATTTATTTGGTAAAGAGGGTCACATTTTGTTTGTTGTGTTATTCCCTTTCGGAATCACTGCATTATTTATAAATTCGCAAAGCGTGATTTTTCGGTTGGGTGCCTGTTTTACCGGCCGGTGAAGGCAGGTCAAGGTCGCGTTTAAAAAGTGCGAGGTCATTACGGTTCACCGTTCAAACAAGTTTTCCTCCCGTAACAGTAGTGCAAAGTGTACCTGATGATAAGAATGTTATAATAGCGTTATTCGATAGTGGTACGCGCCCCCACGTAAGTAAAATCGGTCACAGTTGACAAGAATGCATGTGGAGTATTGTCAACAATAGCTTTGCACTGTCATGCTATAATAACCTTTCTCTTTTATTTCTAATCCCATTTGTGAGCCGTAGTCGTAGCGAAACCGACGACAGTGAAGGTGTTTGTTCCAGTGACTGACTCAAAAGACTGCAAAATGTTAAGCACTGACGCCCAAATCCGATATCTAGTGCAGTGGTTCCACGAGTGGAGCGACCTGCAAAGATCGGATTTTTTGCCCATCCTCGCGGAAAAGTACGCCAATAAGGCCTACGTCAACGGGATTGTCAACAGCATCGCCAATGTCAACTGCCAGGAGAAGCCAATGTCGCTGTTCGAGTGCAGGGTGCGTGCGCTTTTCGCCGTCTGGGGCCCCCTTATTGTGGCTTTATTGCAGGTCAAACTGTTCCGCGAGTGGTTCTCACAATGGAGCACCGACCAGAAAGAAAGCTTCTTGAAACAAATCAAGGAAATTGACTCGAGTTTCGCCGATAAATTAAACGCTGAACTGCAAAATGGGATCTCGGAAAACGGAGAGGGGGTTTTGGAGGATTAATCTGTTTGTTTTTTTTTTAACTAGAATATGATTTTATTTGTGATATTAGGTTGCTGAGTATCAAACACTTTTTTCGAAGTTTATTTACTTACTAATAATAAAAAAATAGATTTGGTAACATCACAGCCT
Organism: Tribolium madens; assembly: GCF_015345945.1. Taxonomy (NCBI): domain Eukaryota; kingdom Metazoa; phylum Arthropoda; class Insecta; order Coleoptera; family Tenebrionidae; genus Tribolium; species Tribolium madens. Next base: position 2,131,567 of record NW_025401063.1, read on the forward strand.
GGTTTATTTTTCAGGAAACTTAGTCTTTGGAAGTGTGTGGCGAGTTTTGGAGCACTTTCTGACATAGTGCCTTAATTGTTGGCATGTTTAACAACTCGGCCTCCCTTTGAATCCTCCTAATATCAGCGGTGCGTTTGTACTTAACAGCGAGGAAATACGCTGTCTTTAATTGTTTAGCTTCGATGTATGCAGAGATCTACAACACAGAATTGGAATCACATTAAATCAGGCCCTTAGCTAGTGGGGGGCTAAGTAGGGCTGAGCCCTACTTTGAATATTCTGAGCCCCACTTTAAAATTTTGTCTTTTTTAACAACTTTCTTTAGAAATAATAACGCATAAAATTCATATCTTTGTTATGAATCATTTTTCAAAAAATTCCTCAAGAAGGTCGATTTTATTTTTTTAAATGCTACATTTTGACACTAGTGACATTTATGACGTTATTCGTTTTCGAATTTTTATTTATTTTTTTCAATGTCAACTGGCTTATTTTATTACTGTTTTAGAAAGTACACATCGTTATCTTTCTGGTAAGCATAGAAATTCAAAAAAATAAAGCAAAAAAAAGAAGAA
>NW_025401063.1:2132356-2135707 GCF_015345945.1 Tribolium madens
TTAAAGAAAATTAAAAAAGTTTTCTACAAATTAGATTTGACAAAAAAATAGGTCTGTCACAAAAACTCATTTTTTACAAAACCTTGTGAAAAAGTTTTGCACAAATTGGGTTTGACCAAAAAAAACAAAAATTAGTTTGTCTCAAAAATTGAGCAATTTTACCAAATTTGTCTACAAATTCGCAATCCTCGTATCATTTCACGTTAAAAACACTTCTTTTCCTTTAATTTTCTGATGCAATTTAAAAAAATTGGAAAAGTGACGCCCAAATTAAGTTTCACTTGGAAAAACCGATCAAAAATCTCAAAAACTAATCATTCATGCATTAAAATTTTAAGCACAGATTTGTCGTTTTTGTGACATTTTGCATTAGAAACAGTTGTTTTTTTATGCAATTTTGAAGAAAATTAAAAAAGTTTTGCTCAAAATGGGTTTCACAAAAAAAAATCGGTTTCTACCTCAAAAACTGATCAATTTTTTTTAAATACGAGACTACATTCGTAATTTTAAGCTCAGATTTGTCGTTTTTGTGACATTTTGCATTAAAAACACTTATTTTTCTTTGTTCTTCTTGGTGCAATTTTGAAGAAAATTTAAACAGTTTTGCACAAATTAGGTTAGACAAAAAAAAACGGTCTACACCCCAAAAACTTTTGTTTACAAAATCTGAATACATATTTGTAATCCTAGTATCATCTTACGTTAGAAACACTTCTTTTTCTATGATTTTCTTATGCAATTTGTAAGAAAATTGGAAAGCTTTTGTTCAAATTAGTTTTGACAAAAAAATCCGTCTATTTCTCAAAAATGCAAAAAAGAAGAAAATAAAATAAAAAAGCTTAAAAAAGTTATAGGAAGTTTTGCTCTTGCATTATTTTATAAAAGATGATTGTTTTTTGTTTTTATTTTTTTGTGTTTAGGTTTCATATTATATACATAAGTGTAATGTAAACACATGAGTGTTTTCATGCTAATTATTAAAAAAAAATATACAAAAAACAATTGCCGCTTATAATAAGACTGATTGATTATTATAAAAAAAATTCTTGTAAACAAAAATGTCAGTTGTCATTTAAAGAAATTAAAAATGACGTCGCAACTCAAGACGTCATCAATGTCACTATAATTTCAAAATATAGCATTTAAAAAAATAAAATCGACCTGTCCGAGAATTTTTTTGAAAAAACAGCCCCACTAAAAATTTTGGGCGTCCTGCTTAAAAATTGTTTATAGCTACCGGCCTGAAACCCACCTTTGTGGCCTTATCGTTGATGAGTTTGATCAAATCCTCGACTTTGGTCCCCCCGACATTCTCCTTGATCAAAGTCCCCACAGCATGGGCTAGCATTTCATCCAACATGTCCGAAATAGCAGAATCGTTAATTCCCGTCGATTTGATACAGTTAACTAACTGCGTAATTCCGTTATACCGCTCAGATTTCGCCAACTGTTTCCCAGCTAAACAATAAACCTTGATCGGTCTTAATTTAAAATCCTCAATGATCTTTGTGGCTAAATTAAACCCGTCCTCGACCGCTTCCCCACTAATTATAGCCAACACGGCCAAATTGATTTTTTCCAAAGTCGAGCCGAAGAGAGTCGGAATGGGCTCATCCTTGGCCAAAATCAAGTCGCGAGTGTTGACTCCTGACGCCTCACGCTCGGCCAAAAATTTCATCACTTCCACTTGTCTTTTGACGGTGTTTATGTGTCGATTGACGTCTTTGGTCTCGATTTTCATGACCAAATCGGAATTGGTGAGGAGTCGTTCCTCGAAGCTGTCTTTGCTGGTCACTGACGTCACCTCCACCCATTGCTCCTGCTCCAGAATCTGCCTCAGGTGCTCCTCCCCCTTGTGCAAAAACCCCACATTGTTCGCCAACTCGGTGAAGGTTTTGACGCCGTCTTGGTAAAATCGGATGCAGGTCATGGAGGCGCGCACATAGTCGCCGATGTAGAGTTGCAATTGGTACAAACTGTTCAATAATTGCTGTTTCTCCAAGTGGCGACACAAATTCTTCAAGTGGTCTTTCCACAATTCCAGCGAGGAGTCGATCCGTGACATGTGTTCTTGCAAAATTGCGACCATTCCGTCCTTGAGACACTTCATGTAGACCTCGATGAAGGTTTCGCTCGGTAGATGGCACTCGAGGATGTAGATGAGGGCAGTGTGGATCTCCCCGTGTCTGATGTAGAACTCCAGGAGCGATAAATGCGTCCCGTATTTCCCCAAATAGTAGATACACTCGTCGTAGAAAATCGGGTCTATAGTCGGCCGACTTGTGCAACAATTGAATTTTTTACTCCCGGTTAGGGAGTAGTTCCCCGAAGCGATTTCCTTCAGGTTTTTCACCCGATTTACGATGCTTAAAGCCGTGTCAATGTGGACGGTGTATGGTAGTTGGTTGAGACTTGTCACCGAGCCGGAGATTTTCACACTTTGGGCCTTTTCGACTACTTTCGGGTTTATTGTTCGAGTTTTGGTTTCCAGAATTTGGATGATTTCGTACAAGAGGGGCGGATCTTTGAGGGGTTTACTCTCCGAAGTGAAGCTACCACTGGACACTCTTGAACTTATCCTCGATCGAGGGAAAGTCAAACTGTCTAGGCTAGAATTGAGTTCGGAAAGTCGGCTCAAATTTGAGGATGTTTCGTATTGGCTGTTTTTGTCAAGACATCTTTGGAATTTTTCGCGGGCGAGGAGGAGACTACCTGCCTTGAGGCAACTTTTCCCCCAGGCGGCGAAAACCCCTAAAATTTTTTTCAATCAATAATAAATTTATCAGACAAGTGTAAAAATTATTGTTTTATTGCACCAATAAATTATTGCTATTATTAAAAAATAATGAAAAAAGGAAAGGTGGGCAGCTTTTTTTCGTGTTATATTTTACGTTAAAAACACTTTGATTTTCTTATGCAATTTTGAAGAAAATTTTAAAAAAATTTCGAAAAATTAGGTTTGACAAAAAATTGGTCTAATCTCAAAAATTGAACATTTTTTATAAAATCTTAGGCAATTTTTAAGGAAAATTAGAAAGATTTTGCAGAAACTTGGATTGACAAAAATAATAAAAATTGGTCTATATCTCAAAAACTGAACATTTTTTACAAAATTTTATGCAATTGTTAAGAAAATTAGAAAAGTTTTCACAAACTTGTATTGTCAAAAAAATAAATAAATTGGTCTATCTCAAAAATTGATCAATTTTACAAAATCTGATTACAAATTCGCAATCCAAGCGTCAATTTACGTTAAAAGCATTTTTTTGCTTTTATTTTCTTATGCAGTTTTTAAGAAAATTGAAAAAGTAGAAAAACCGATTAAAACATTTACATTAGAAACACGTATTT
>NW_025401063.1:2136031-2136565 GCF_015345945.1 Tribolium madens
AAAATTTTGAGAAAATTAAAACAGTTTTGCACAAATTAAACTTGAAAAAAAACCGGTCTATATCTCAAAAACTGATATTTTTTTTACCAAATCTGCAAAAGCACTTCTTTTTCTATGATTTTCTTACGCAATTTTTAAGAAAATTGGAAAGGTTTGTTTTAAATTAGGTTTGACAAAAAAATCAGTCTATTTCTCAAAAATTTAACAGTTTTTACAAAATCTGACTACAAACTGACAATCCTCCTGTCATTTCGCCTTAAAAACACTTATTTTCCTTTGATTTTCTTGTGAAATTGTTCAGAAAATTGAAAGTGAAAGTTCGACTTGGAAAAACCGATGAAAAATCTCAAGATAATCCATGCATTTAAATTTTAAGCAGAGATTTGGCGTTGTTGTGACATTTTATATTACAAACAGTTATTTTTCTTTGTTTTCTTACAAAATTTTGAGAAAATTAAAACAGTTTTGCACAAATTAAACTTGAAAAAAAACCGGTCTATATCTCAAAAACTGATATTTTTTTTACCAAATCTG
>NW_025401063.1:2141915-2144921 GCF_015345945.1 Tribolium madens
AAAATTTTGAGAAAATTAAAACAGTTTTGCACAAATTAAACTTGAAAAAAAACCGGTCTATATCTCAAAAACTGATATTTTTTTTACCAAATCTGAGTACAAATTCGTAATCCTTGTATCATCTTACGTTAAAAGCACTTCTTTTTCTATGATTTTCTTACGCAATTTTTAAGAAAATTGGAAAGGTTTGGTTTAAATTAGGTTTGACAAAAAAATCAGTCTATTTCTCAAAAATTTAACAGTTTTTACAAAATCTGACTACACACTGACAATCCTCCTGTCATTTCGCCTTAAAAACACTTATTTTCCTTTGATTTTTTTGTGAAATTGTTCAGAAAATTGAAAGTGAAAGTTCGACTTGGAAAAACCGATGAAAAATCTCAAGCTAATCCATGCATTTAAATTTTAAGCACAGATTTGGCGTTTTTGTGACATTTTACATTACAAACAGTTATTTTTCTTATGCAATTTTGAAGGAAATTAAAAAAAAATTGCGAATTAAGTTTGACAAAAAAAAAACAAAAATCGGTCTCTATCTCACTGAAAAACTGATCTTTTTTTTTTAAATACGAGATTAGATTCGTAGTCTTCTTGTCATTTTACGTTAGAAACACTTATTTTTCTTTGATTTTCTTATGCAATTTTTTAGGTAAAATTACAGAGGTTTTGCATCAAATTCAGTTTGAAAAAAAAAACAAATATTAGTCTACATCTCAAAGTGATCAAATTCGCAATCCTCGTGGCATTTTACGTTAAAAAACTTCTTTTCCTTTAGTTTTCTGATGCAATTTAAAAAAAAAAAACCTGGAAACTAATTTGTGCAAAAGTTAAAATTTTTCAAAGTTACACATGAAAAACAAAGAAAAACACGTGTTTCTAATGTAAAATATCTTGATCGGTTTTTCCAAGTCAAACTTAATTTAGGCGACACTTTTCCAATTGTTACATTAGAAACACGTATTGTTTTTTGTGACTTTGAAGAAATTTAACTTTTGCACAAATTAGGTTTTCACAAAAAAAAAAACAAAAATCGGTCTACCAATATCTTAATAAAGCAAAATTCCCTATTTTCAAAATTTTCTTAATTTTTCTTTAAAAATAGCGCAAAATAGACTTGTTACAGGCCATTCATGTAAACCTTTGTTCTCCACTCGCCGCTCCGTGGTTCGTGTTGTTAATTCAAATAAATTTTAACACATTATAACACAAACAAAAGTGCCTTTTTCGGGTAATTACCGGTATTGTCAAGGCCCGCTTTGGTGGAAACCTCCAGGGCCAGGTTCCACTGCTCCCTCTGGAGCAGTTTATCGCGCAATCGTCGCAAAACATTAGCATCGACATAGATATTTTGACTGGGCATGAGACTCAAACACCCGCGTTCGGCCAATAGAGCTAAAAGTTCAGTTTGATAGAGAATCCGGTCGGCCATGGAAGCTCCCGATTGGAGCATATTTTCCGCCGAGACCATTTTAGCCGCAGTTGCGAGTGATCTAGAATCGGTAAAGTAGATTTCTACACTTGGGGATTTTACCATACTTTAGCATTTTGATAACGAGGAGATAGTCGATTTCTTGGGCCACTTCTTGATTCGGTTGCAATAACTTCAACATAACTTCGCATTGCTCCAATAAAAACCTGAAAAAATCATTTAAAATCCCTCTCGAGACTTGATTTTTTATTACTTCGGATATTCGACGCTTTTGGAATGATATCTCAGGATTGAGAAGCACAGCGATGTGCTAGGGGCGTGTTCGTAGGAGAACTCCTCTCTTATGATTTTATTATGTTCGGGGTCGTCGTTCAAGAGCCAATATTCCTGGATAAAAGAGCGACTTTTCTCCGAATTGCTGTCGTTTTTCTCGCCAATTGTTTGATTATAACAATCGGAACAAACCCTCACTAAAATATCGCCATAGCTGGGGACGAACATCCTCTTCAATGAGCAATTGTAGCACACCACACGGCCACACCTCCGACAGTGGTGGCGGCGATTGAACATGGAAAAAGCCACCTGGTGGCAACACATGCACTCGACGACTTCGTCGTTTTGCACCCACTCCTCCTTCGTTGGCACGTTTTCGGGGACCACAAACTGGCGCTTATCCGACATCAAACTAAGCGAATCCAACGACTGTAATAATTTCGGTTCCGGTGTTTTAAACAAGCCCGGATTTGGGTGTGTGATAACCCGGAAATCTAAACTCTTTTCGGCGTATTTCCGCAAAAGCTCGTCAATTTTTTCAGTAGTTATGACATCGGTGAAGTCACTCAGATTGTGTTGTGTGTTGAGCAAGTGCAAAATGGCAGCAAGTTTGTCCAGTTTTGTGTTCATTAGGAGCACTTCGAGGATGCTCAAAGGCTCGTTTAGGAGACAGAAAAGTTGGTCTTGTTCCAGAGGCGCGAAAACCGATAGCATTTTCAGACTGATTTGGACATTTTTCAGGAATAAATCGTCTGAAACGTTGGTGTTTAAATAATCGGCAACGAATTGTAAATATTCCAAGTTTCGGAGAATTGTGAGTAAGTTGTGGCACATGTCGATGGCGTGCTCGAAGGGTAAACTATCGAGAAGTTTTTTTATTCGGTCCAGAGGTGTATTCAGGTCCATTATTCGGCTCAAGTAACTCGAATTGATGTTACAGAGGATTTCGGTCGAAGGTTGGTACAACTGGATAAAATCCAGCAAAAAGTCAACCTGGAAACAGTGACTCCAACTCAAAAAAATACATAAGATCTCAGCTCACAAAAATCTATTTACACTAGATTATTACGACTCAAAAAGATATTAGAGTGGAGTTTCAAAAATGCGCTTATTTTCCGCCTAATTCAGCTTGAAAGGGCAAAAATAATGTCATTTTCGACCTAATTTGTTCATTTTTCGGCCTGTTTTACCCAAATCTCTTTAAAAAACTGAGATTTTAATCTAAAAACTTGCTTAAAGATGTGAAAAAGCTGAAAATAACACCATTCTCGACTTAATTTTCCGACTTATTTTTGACGAAATTT
>NW_025401063.1:2145026-2159357 GCF_015345945.1 Tribolium madens
TTCGATTTAATTTCAAATTTTTTAGCCAGTTCCAACAAAATTTTTCAAAAAAAAATAGTTATCTCAAAAACGGGCTTAAACAATAAAGAAATGTGAAAATAACACCATTTTTGGCATGATTGGTGAATTTTCGGCTTTTTCGTAAAATTTCTTTACGAAATAATTTTTAGCTGAAAAAGTGGGAAAAACCTATTTTTTATGTAATTTGGCGGTTTTTCACTTATTTTTGAGAAAAATGTGGCAATAGATTTTCTGGCTCTGGCTCTGGTTCAAATTCCCTGAAAAATATAAAAATAACACCGTTTTCGGTCTATTTTGTGATTTATTGATTTTTCGATGTTTTACTAAAATCTGAGAATGTGGTTCAAAAATTTGCTTAAAATTTGAAAAAGGTAAAAATGACATCAATCTCGAACAAATTTTGTGTTTTTCGACTTATTTTTGTCGAAATTTCGCTCAAATCCAGATAAAACGAGTGGAACAAATAAAACAACATAAAATTATAAATTTTAAGGCGTGTTTTGACAAGATCTTGCTAAATAAATGTCAGAAACGAACTAAATTGAGCGAAATAAGCTGAAATATTCTCAATTTTGATAATTTTTAAGCCAGTTTAAGCAAAGGTTTTAGAAAAAAAACTCAAAAACGGACTTGAACACAAAAAAAATGGGGGAAAAATTTTTTTTGCCATAATTGTCGGCTTGCTTTTTTAAAAAAAATGCGAAATTATTTTTAGCTGAAAAAGTGAAAAAAAAACTATTTTTTAACTAATTTGGTGATTTCTGAATTATTTTTGGGAAAAATATGGCAAAGTAATAGATTTTATGGCTAAAAAATCTTTAAATTCTCCGAAAAATACAAAAATAACACCGTTTTCGGTCTAACTTTGTGTTCGCCTTAATTTTAATTTCCTGATTTTTCGGCCTACTTTATTAAAATTTTAGTTCAAAAATTTGCTTAAAAACCTGAAAAAAGGTAAAAACATGATCATTCTCCACTCAATTTTGTGTTTATGTTCTTATTTTTGACGAAATTTCGCTCAAAATGTTTAACAAACAAAACAACATAAAATTAGTAAATTAGTATATTATATATTCTCAATTTTGATAATTTTTAAACCAGTTTAAGCAAAAGTTTTGGAAAAAATTGTTGTCTCAAAAAACGGGTTTAAACACTCAACAAATGCAAACCTAACACCATTTTTTGGCCTAATTCAATGAATTTTCGGCTGGTTTGTAAAGAAATTTTGCATTTCTAGCTGAAAAATGTCATAAGACACCCTAGAAAGGCAGAAAATATAATTTTTGACCCAATTTAGCAATTTTTCTATCTTGTTTAGTGACATCTCATGGTTTTCCGATTTTTTTTGAGAATTTTTTGCCAAATAATTGAGTTCTTGTCTGAAAAATGTACAACCTCGAAAAATGCAAAAAATTGCCATTTTATTAGAATTAGAATTTTTATAAAAGCTTTCACTAGCATGTCTCTATCACCAAATCTGGTGAAATTTTACTAAACTTGACAACACTGCCTAGAAGTGATTATTTCTCTGATCTGGTTCCTGATTGGCTACTTGAATAAGCCAACCAAAAAGCTGAACAGAAATCTTAAAGCTCTACTTACATTATTCGTTTGTAGGATTTTATCTAGGGCATTTTCGGGCATCTCCCTGCAAAAGTTGTAGCTTTTGTACCACGATTTCACCTCAAACACGTTTTTCAGCTGAAAAAGTAAATTATCTCGGATTAATATAAACTGAAAATTTACCTCTTCGTTCAGCTCGATTTGTTGCAACCAATCACGCAACGTCTCCATTTTCGAATCCATCAGACAATCGAAACGACTAATCTCACTTTTGATTATATCACCAGCAAATTTCCCGGGCCATTTCTTGAAATTATTCAAAATGGTGTCAATTCGCAAATCCCGGTTTGCAATAAAATAGGCGTATTTGTAATATTCGGGTTCAAAGCCATCCTGGACCATGTTGACCAAAACGTTGTCCTTGCAAATGATCAAATCTGACTTTTTCTTCATCTGGTTTTCGGGGATGCTCTCGATGATGTCATACAAAGTCCTCCAATTGGTCGTTTTGGCGTCTTCTTGGATCTCTTCACCGGTTTCAAAACCGTCCGAATTGCTGCTGTTTTGCGACTGAATCGAGACTAAATCATGCTCGACGATGCGTTCCCGGAAATACAACTTGACTTTCTGGGCATTTATGCAGTTTTGTAACGCTGCAATTATGTCGTTTTTGTCGAAAATCGCCTTCAAGTGCTGGATTCGGGGCGATTTTAGGTAGTTGAAGAATGTCCTTAAGCGCACTTCACTGATGTCGATTTTCACCCCTTCCACTTTGTACATTTCGTTCAAAATAAACGCAAGCAACCAGTTGCGTTTCTGGATGTAGATGATGATGCTCCGACTCGGAATATACAGCATGTTGTCGTGGTACAACTCCTCGATGGTGACGTTTTCCTGGACGTGGAGATTAATCGTGGGGAAACAGTTCCCCACGACGTGGTACAAAAAGTCCAGTTTGAGCTTCCCGAAGTACTTTTCGAACTCCGTGGGGTCCAATTGGCGCTCGAAGAGCAATTTTCCGGTCAATTCCGAGCGATTGAAGTTGAAAATATCGAAATATGAGGTGTTTTTCCCCTTGGAGATGATGTCCGAGCTGTTTTGTTCGATGTACAAAATTTTCGAGAAAGCTTTCAAGTAGTTGAAAATCCGGAGCAAATACTGGGTGGTTTCCCGGTCTTGCAAGTATTTGACGACCAAGTCGTTCATTTTGAGAAAGGTTTTGTGATTCGGGTGGTTTTTATTGAAATTTCCGGGGTCATTCGGGCGATTTTGGGTGTTAAACTCGTCGTAAAGTCGGGCTAAATCCTCAAAAAACGCCTCTTTGGCCCTGTAGCTGGCCACATCCAAGGGGTAGTTTGGAGAAATTAAGATTTCGGGAAGGGAAACGTTGTCTTTGGGGCCAACCTCGTGTCCGATTTCGCTGACTCGTTTGTAGAAATTTGAGAGAGTTTCATCTGAGTTGAGTTTTTCCCCGGAGAGGTTGAGCAAAATTTCGGATTGGTCCCACGTCTGGGTGCCGGTGATCGCAAGGTCGAAGATGTTGGTAAATAAATCGTGTGGAGAGTTCGATTCGAAAAACTCAACAACCGATTTGGCGTTTTTCCGGGGGGTTTTTCGAAATTTGAGGAAAATTTCCGCGTAGTTGACCTCATTCGCGAGATCAGAGTCCCTTAGATCGAAAATCTGAAATATGACTAGTTTCAGACTCGTGGTTTCGGTTTTGGTTCTCAAAGAGGGGGCTTTCGGGCCGCCTCCTTACGAAATCAATTTGGACGATAGTAAAGTTTTGTTATTTCGGAATTTTCACCTATAATTCTTATTACAACAATCTAGTCATTTTTTTGACCCCCACAAAAACGGAGTTTTTGTGCAAAAATGCACTTTAATACTAAAAAAATGCTAGAAAATACTATTTTTGACTTAATTCTGTGATTTTTCAGCTTGTTTTCAAAAAAAAAAAATTGTGAAATAATTACGTTTTTAGCTAGAAAACATGCTAAAACACGTAGAAACTTTCAAATTAATTTATTTTTTCTGGAAAAAATTGAAATATTAATTCAAAAACTTGCTTAATTTTGTGTTTTCGGCTTATTTTTGATCAAATTGTGCTCAAAAACAAGATAAAACAAACAAGATAACATACAATTCGTAATGTTTTTATAATTTTTAGGGGTGTTTTGTCAAGATTTTGCAAAATACATAAGTTTCTGGTTCAAAAACGAACTAAATCAAACGAAACAAGCTAAAATAATTTCAATTTTGATCTAATTGATAATCTTGTAATCAGTTTAAGCAAAATTTTTCGAAAAAAAATGTTATCTAAATCTAAAAAACAGGTTCAACACTCAAAAAATATGAAAATAGCACAACTTTTGGCAAAGTTTAGTGCATTTTTGGCTTGTTTTTAAAGAAGTTCGAAATAATTTAATTGGGTTTTTAGCTGAAAAACATGTTAAAACACGGGGAAATGGCAAAAATAATGTAATTTCCGACTTAATTTGGTAATATTTTGATCTCTTCCAGCAAAATCTCTTAAAAAACAGATTTTAGTTCAAAAATTTGCTTAAAGATTTGAAAAAAGTAAAAATAACACCATTCTTGGTGTTTTTCCGGCTTATTTTTGATAAAATTTAGCTCAAAAACGAGCTAAATTAAACGAAAACAGGTTAAAATAATCTCAGTTTCGATCTAATTTGATTTTTTTTGCCATTTTAAGCAAAATTTTTCCGGAAAAACGTTGCTATATCAAAAACAGGGCTAAATATTCAAAAAAATTAAAAATAGCACAATTTTTGGCATAATTTAGTGAATTTTCGACTTGTTTTTAAAGAAATTTTGCGAAATTATTTTTAGCTGAAAAAGCAATTTTTGACTTATTTTTGGAAAAAATGTGGCAAAATAATAGATTTTCTGGCTAATTTTTCTTTAATTCGACGAAAAATACAAAAATAACACCGTTTTCGGTCTAATTTTGTGAAGAAATTAAAAATAATGTAATTTTCCATTTAATTTGTTGATTTTACGGCAAATTTTTCTCAAAAAACTAAGATTTTAATTGAAAAGTCTTGAAAAAGTAAAAATAACACCATTCTCGACCAATTCGGCTTATTTTTGACAAAATTCAAAAACAAACTAAAACGAATGAAACAAAATATTTTGTATAATATTTTTCTTTTAATATAATATTTTTATGTTTTTTAGGCGCTTTTTGACAAGATTTTGCAAAATAATGAGTTTCTGGTTCAAAAACGAACTAAATTGAGCGAAATAAGCTAAAATAATCTCAATATAGAATTAATTTGATTTTTTTTTGGCTAGATTAACCAAATTTTTCGAAAAAAAAAAGTTGTTATTTCAAAAACGGGTTTAAAAACATGAAAAATGTGCTAAAACACTCTAGAAGGGCAAAAATAATGTAATTTGTATCCCAATTTAGCGATTTTTTTCATCCTGTTTAGTGAAATTTCATAAAAGAATATAAATAAAACTTTTTTTTAACCAATTTATTCGTGATTTTTCGACTTATTTTTGAGAAAATTTGGAAAAATAATCACAGTCCCTCAGATAGAAAATCTGAAACATGACTTGCGTCAGACTCGTGTTAGCGGTTTTGGTTCTCAAAGTGGGGGCTTTTTGGCCGCCCCCTTACCAAATTAAATTGGACGATAGTGCAAGTTTTGTTATTTCGGAATTTTCCGACGACCTTTTGGGAGATGAAGACGAAATGATTCCGGTGAGAGCGACTCTGAACGATGAGAAATACTCCAGAATTCATCAAATCGCTCTCCGGTATAACAAACGAGAATTTAATGAAAAGAAACCGCGCAATATAACGAAAATTAAAGAACACAATTTCGATTTAGACGACGCTGTACCCTGGCAAGGGGGATTCGTTGATAAAAAGGGAAACTTTATTCAGCCGGTAATTTAATTTCTCCCCATCATGTTCAATTATTACATTTGGGCCGGCAGGATAATGAAAACGTTTATTACTTGAACGAAATGGCCAAAAGTCTCATCGACAGTAAAATAGACGAGAAACGAGAAAACGAAAAAGACGAGAATTACGATTACAACAATTTCAAGGCCGAATACAACAAGGAAATCGCTGAAGCGAAAAACCAAAAAGACACTCTAAATTACACAGAGGTCAAAGAGGACGAAACTGTGGAGGAGGCAGTCGAGGCAGTGGTCGATTTCAAGGACGCCAAAAATTGCACAGCGGAGGAAAAAAAGGGAATCGGGGTGGCAGCAATGAAATGCATACTTCGCGACATCAAAACGGCCAAAAGCAAAAATTCGATCCTCAATTTCTGCGAGAAAATCCTACGAATCGCCCTGATTTGGTTCTGCGTCTATATGGTCATTGCCATACCGTGCTGGTGCACGCGAGGTACACACTCTATTTTTCTACTTTCTATTAAAACACCAAAACCGGTGTTGTAATGAAGGCTGTTAAGATACTATTTTGGTAACTTTTTTTTTCGTATTGGCATTCGCCAATATCCACCAAAATCAAACGTCACTTTATTGAAAATTATTATTTATTAGGTTACAAAAATTATAAGTACCAAACAATAAGTACCAACTTAAACATCATAGACAAAAAATCTTCCATATGACATGAAATTTCGTTTAAACAGGAATTTTTATTCAGAAGTTTACAAAATCAATCCTCAATTTGCATCTTTAATAAATATATTAAAACACCGAAACCGGTGTTTTAATGCAAGCTGTTATCGTTTTTAGTAACTTTTTTTATCATATTAGTAGTATCAGGCAATTTCTGCTAGAAGAACTTAAATATTTACCAAAATTCAACGTCAATTGTCAAGCAAAAATATAATTTTTTTTGAAAATTATTACTGTTATTTTGTTATACTTATTATTCTATGATTTTACTATTTATAGGTCACGAAAATGTCATCATATTGTAACAATAAGTACTAATCCAAACATCATAGATAAAAAATCCACCATGTGAATTGAAATTTCGTTCAAACAGAAATTTTTATTCAGAAATTTACAAGTTCAGTCCTCAATTTGAAACAGTTATTTTTCTACTTTGCGTCTTTAATGACTAATAAAACACCAAAACCAGTGTTGTAATGAAGGCTATTAAGATACTGTTTTTGGTCACTTTTTTGTCATATTGGCAGTATCGCGCAATTTCTGCTAGTGGACCTTGAATATTCACTAAAATCAAACGTCAGTTGTCAAACAAAAACAAATTTTATTGAAAATTATTATATGTTATTGTATTATACTTATTGTTCTACATATTTATGTCACAAAAATGACATCATATTGCAAACAATAAATACCAACCCAAACATCACGGACAAAAAAATCCTCCATGTGAAATGAAATTTCGATCAAACAGAAATTTTTATTCAGAAATTTACAAAATCAGTCCTCAATTTGGAACAGTTATTTTTCTATTTTGCATCTTTAATGAATCTAATAAAACATCAAAACCAGTGTTTTAATGAAAGCTATTAAGATATTGTTTTTAGTAATTTTTTTATCATGTTGGTAGTATCTGTGAATTTCTGCTGGAAGAACTTGAATATTCACCAAAATCCAACGTCAATTGTCAAACAAAAACATAAATTTTATTGAAAATAATTGTCTGTTATTGTGTTATACTATGATTTTACTATTTATAAGTCACAAAAATGACATCATATTGCAAATAATAAGTACCAACCCAAACATCGTAGACAAAAAGTCCGTCATGTGAAATAAAATTTTATTCAAACAGAAATTTTTATTCAGAAATTTACAAAATGAGTCCTCAATTTGAAACAGTTATTTTTCTATTTTATGTCTTTAATGAGTAATAAAACACCAAGAACAGTGTTTTAATGGAGGCTATTAAGATATGTTTTTGGTAACTTTTTTTGTCATATTGCCAGTATCACGTGACAACAAAAACACAAATTTTATTGAAAATTATTATCTGTTACTATGTTTATATATGATTTTACTATTTATAGATTACAAAAATAAGTTCATAAACAGAAAAATCTTTATTACGCTCGTTTTATAAGACGTTTGTCGCACTTGCTACCTTAAAGCACTCTTCGCTTCGCTCGTCGACAACATACCGTCTCATGAAACTTGTATAACAATACGCTATTACGACTCTTGGACGAAAAAATGTTGTAGGTTGGTGCTGTTGCTGTTGTTGTTGTAAAATTTGCCGCCCGAGGGAAGTAATCGACGAAGCGAAACACTTCTTCGTCACCAACCCCCCAGGGGTGTTTCACGACAAAGACGGCTCAAAATTCGAATACACGCCAACGGAATACGAGATTTACACTCAGGAAAAGTTGGAAAGGGCGATTTTCAATTTGTGACTTACCTCGATGACCTGGTGGGCCCGTTCGAAGTTCTGGCGTTTGAGACAGATGTGGATGAGGGACTCCGGGGGTGCTAGCATATAATTGAGGAGTTGTTCTTGGATTTTTGGGGTGATTTTCGTATTGAGGATCAAATCGAGACGCCACAAAGCGTCGGTTACGTAATTACTGAGAGTGGAGAGTCTCCGGTAGTGGTCCGAATCGCGCTCGTAGACTTTTTTCAGTTTTAATTCTTCTGTTACTGATTTTAGTAGAAATAAAACAAAGCGGATTTCCTTCTCTTTGCAGGTGAATTCGTGCGCTTTTCGGTGGAACATCAACCGGAAGATATTTTCGAGTAATTCGATCTGTAATTGCTTGTCTTTCAAGTCGATTAGTTTGCTTTTGAGGGTCTCGAAAAGGGCATTAATGTGGTCTTTTTTCAAGTTTGGGTTGTAATTGTCGATTAGGAGGTTGATCAAAGTTGCAAGGATTGTAAAGCCGGTGAAAATGATAAATTGGTCGTGATTACAAGCGAGTTTACTCGAAATGTTTTCCCATTGTGTGGCATCGCCCAAATCGGTGAAACGTGATAAAGTGTCAAGTGGTGTGTTTTTACTCGCGAAAACAAATAAATCTGAGTCGTTTGCATCTGTTTTTAGAGTTTTACAAAACTTTACAGTCGAGATAAATCGCGTTATCTCCTCGACGTAAAATTTCCAAAAATCGTCCAAAAACTCGAAATTTATCTCTCTGGTGAGGCTCTCAAGCTGGTCGATTTCAACAACAGACAAGTTTGTCTCTTTAACGAATTTTATCATCTGGAATTTGTTGTAAATATTTTTCAAATCAACAAGTTTGGGGTAATTGCCAGGATTGTCAATTATCTCATAAACCCAATGTTGCTTCTTGTAAACATGATAATCGTAAAGTGAGACTGGATCACTGACATCTAAACTGTAAATAGACTTATCGTAATCGATGAATTTCCCTAAAAGAGCGTGATTTTGGCTCGCCAACAAAGACAAGTAAACGAGATCCTTGCGTAAAACTTGTCTCTCGTACAAATAATAAATCTTGGGGATCAAACTCTCCCATTGTTTGTCATCAGTTTCCCCACAATCGCTCAAAAAGGTGTAAAAACGGGAAGGATCCTCGGTTTTGTATTTCAGGAGCTTATCAAGGCTTGCAATTAAATGATCCATTTCCGACTCGCTAAAAAATATTTTTTTTGATTGTTTACACAATGGTTGCAATGAAAATACTTACAATTGGGATAAAACATTGCGTGCAAAAACATGAAAGGTTTTTGTTTGATAACATGTGTCACTGTTATGACATCACAGCTGATTTTGACATTTTGGGAGCTTATGTGGTGATTTTAGTTTTCTACTAGTGGCAACCTACAGCGCCAAATTTAAATCATTCTTGTGTGTTTTATTTAATTACGTTGTTGGTAATTTTATTGTGCTGCTTGAAATTGCTATTGTTTTATTTTTCGTGCGCCTTTATGACATTAAGCAAATGTAGTCGAGCAATTAAGGGATAACCTCGTAGGATATAATTAAATTTCTCACAGGGAAATTAAATTTTTTGTAATTGTGTACCTGAAACTTGACCCAGTATTCCCAGGTCTGGTGTAATTGCTTCAATCTGGTGTTTTTTACTTTTTTTAAAAATGAAAAAATCTACGGTTAGGTACAATATAAGATTATTACATTTTGAATTTTTTTTTTTAACATCGAGTATTTCCCCGAAAACGTCGAATTAGATTTTCGCATTGCGCAAGCGTCAAGGAACGAAAATCAATTTTCTAAATTTTTATTGTTAAAATCAACGTTAAAATAGATAAAAATACAGGATGCGCCAGAACTCGCGTCCCAGAGAAAAATGCCATATAAGGTAAGATATCAGGAACATGGAAAAAATGTTAAAAAAAATTTATCTATAAAAATTTCGAAGTTATGAGGGTTTAAAGTTTGCACTTTGACTTTATTTTTTTCTTTTGGAAAAAGCTATTAAAAGAGGAAACAAGGAAGCTGTATTCTAAATTGTAACTCTGTTCAATGTTATTTGTGGGTTTTATTGGCAAAATTTTGGTCCCTTTACTAAATAATTGTAAAAAAACATATACAAGATCATCAGTATCATTAAATAGATATAAAAAAATGTCAAATGTCAAAAAATAAATGTCAAAATTTTTTGACAGATAAAATTTTGTAAACATTTTTTTCATGTTCCTGGTATCTTACCTTACTTGGAAATTATCTCTGGGGCGCGAGTTCTGGCGCACCTGTGTAGTTAGATGAAAAATTACATTTTTTTTCATTTTTCGGGGATTTTTTGCGCGTTTTTCAATTTTCAGACAGAACTCGATTATTTCGCCACTTTTTTTCAAAAAACAAGTTAAAAAATTAACAAGTTTGTTAAAAAATGGTTTATTTATGTTTTACGTGTTCCACTAAGCAGGGTCGAAAAATAGCTAAATTGGGTTGAAAATTATTATTTTTTTTTGCTTTTCTTGCAAAGTTTCTTTAAAAACAAGCCGAGAATTCAACAATTTATACTAAAAATAGTGTTGTTTTTGCATTTTTCAAGTGTTGAAGCTTATTTTTCAGATCAGAATAATTTTTGCCAAAAATTTTGCTTAAACTGCAAGATCTTCTCAAAACACGTGTAACGAAATTGATGTTATTTTGTTCGTTTTCCTTGTTTTAGCTTGTTTTTGAGTGAAATTTCGTCAAAAATAAGCCGAAAAACACATATTTGGTCAAAAATGATGTTGTTTTTACCTTTTTTAAGTCATTAAGCAAGTTTTTGAATTAAAATCTTTGTCTCTTAGAAAAACAAACAAATAATCACGAAAATGTTTTAGAATGTTTTTCAGTTAAAAAAGCAATTATTTTGCAAAATTTTGTTAAAAATAAACTGAAAAACTACAGAAATAGGTCAAAAATGGTGTTATTTTTAATTTCTTTCGCCAAATTTCTTTAAAAACAAGCCAAAAATTCACCAAATTGGAGTAAAAATGCCGTTATTTTTGCATTTTGAGTGATTAAAACCATTGTTGAAACGAGAACAAATTTTTTCGAAAACTTTTGTTTAAAATGGCAAAAAACTAGATGAAATCGATGAGATTATTTAAGCTTGTTTTGCACGTTTTTGAACAAGAGACGTATTGATTTCGCAAGATCTTATAAAAAAAAACTGAAATCGATGTTATTTTGTTTGTTTTAGTCGTTTTTGAGTAAAATTTCGACAAAAGCAAGCCAAAAAACACAAAAATTTGGCCGAGAATCGTGTAATTTTCTCCTTTTTAAGCCTTTAACATGTTTTAGACCTTTTTTTGTGATATTGTGCTACGTTTTACAAGTGTTTTTTAGTATGTTTTTTAGGAATCTCAGATGAAAACTACGGTTTTTTGCGATATTTATGCAAAGAAGAGAGAGTTGAATCTTGTTATTTCGTGAAAATAGGTGTAAATCAGGTGAATTTAATTTAAGTTGGCAAGCGTGTCGTTTTTTTCGGGTAAAGAAGCACGTGATGTAGTGGAATGCAGGGTCGTTTTATTACCAACTTAATAAATATTTACAACGGAATAAATTAAAACAGTTACAAGTTATCGGTCGAAGTCAACTTGCGACAATCGTCGCCAATTCCGAGATTAATCTGTTGGAGGGAATACTCCGGAACGGCGGTGAGCGAATCCGGGCGCGAACGCGCACTATTCCTGGAACTAGTCCTCACCATGGGCACTTCTACTGAAACGATAGTGGTCAGAAGAGACCCTCGATGGTTGTTACCTCCCGCACTGTTAATTTTTCCGGCTCCTTCGCCGCTAGTCCGCTTATACTGCGGCCCGGAGCCGTACGGGAGGGGTTTCCCCCCGATAGCCCCCTTGTGTCTCTCGGCCCGGTCCTTGCACAGGCCGTAGCGGCCCATCAGGATGAAAAAGTCGCGCCGGTATTGCTGCGTGAGGAGGGCGTAGAGGCAGGGGTTGGCGCACGAGTTGAGCGGGTAGAAGAACACGAGGAGGATCTTGGTCTGGGTGACGGTGATCAAAGGGTGGCCTAACAAAGTAATACTATAAAGGGTGTCTCAGAGAGTTAGTAAAGTCCATTATTGACTTTTATTTATTAAAAATTTAAACCATTTATGCAGGGTGTTTCAGAAGTTTCGTCACGAATATTGATAAAAAAAATTATATCTATTAAATTTCGAAATTGGAAGTTTAAATTCTGCACTTTCGTAATTTTATAAACATGACCCAATAATGTTTTATTTATTTTTTTGTTAATTAAGTAATATTGATTAATAATAGATTAATATACAGGGTGCGCCAGAACTCGCGACCCAGAAAATTTTCAAGTAAGCTAAGATACCAGGAACATGAAAAAAATGTTTTGACATTTATTTTTTGACATTTGACATTTTTTTATATCTATTTAATGATACTGTTGATCTTGTGTATGTTTTTTTACAATTATTTAGTAAAGGGACAAAAATTTTGCCAATAAAAGCCAGAAATAACATTGAACAGAGTTACAATTTAGGATACAGCTTCCTTGTTTCCTCTTTTAATAACCCATAGCAAAAAAACTTAGAAAATTATTTTTCCAACAGAAATAAATAGAGTTAAAGTGCAAACTTTAAACCCTCATAACTTCGAAATTTTTATAGATAATTTTTTTTTAACATTTTTTCCATGTTCCTGGTATCTTACCTTATATGGCATTTTTCTCTGGGGCGCGAGTTCTGGCGCACCCTGTATATATTAATTTATTAATTAATAATTTTTATTTATTTTTGGCACTCCATTATGGGAGTTTGAATACTGCACTTTCGTAATTTTTTAAACATGACACAATAATATTTTATTTATTTTTTTATTAATTAATTAATATTGATATGATATATTATTATAGTAATACACCCGGAGCGGTCTTTTATCAATAACTCCGGACTTATTGGTGATAATCTTTTATGTTTGGTACAGTTGAAGAGAAAATTTAATTTTCTATCATATACAAAAAAGATGAGTGTTTTACGGTAAATAGTTATTAAGAAAATTTCTGATAAAGTAAAAAATATGAAAAATCTAAATCCGACTATAACTTGACCCAATAACGTTTTATGCACTTTTTTGAGTCTTTAGGGCCTCTAGAAATGTAAAAAACGTTATATGGAAGAATTTTAAAGTTAAAATTTTTTTTGATTTTTGTCGAGATTTTGGTCGATTTTTGGAACCCGGAGCGGTCTACTGCCAATAACTCCGAACTTATTGATAATAACCTCTTATATTTGGTACCGTTGGAAAGAGAATTTAATTTTCTATCATATACAAAAAAGATCAGTGTTTTACGATAAATAGTTATTGAGAAAATTTCTGATAAAATCAAAAATGAGAAAAATATAAATCCGACTATAACTTCAAAACTGTTAGGAATTTTGCAGTTTTCTTGACGCCAATCAATTCGGAACATTTTACATAAGTTCAGGTCAAAACATTACATCATTGAGGCACAGTTTTGCCGCAATTTACAAAATAAAAAAAAGTAAAAATTTGTTAACACCCCCCCCTTAAAAACTAGTGTTTTTGAACATGTCTCAGATTCAATTTAAACCTATCTTATCCGATAGATTTTGACGCGCTGATTACGAATTTTCCAAGCACTTTGCGTTATCTCCTTTAGTTTCGCCGTAATCGGCATTTGAAATTTCAAATTTTTTTTGCGAGATAACGACTTGGCTTTGACCTCAGTCGATAGATTTTCTTACGATGATTACGATGGTGTTAAGCTTTTTGCTCTAAGTCTAATAGTTTGGCCGTAATCGCCGTTCAAAAAGTGAAAATTGTCAAAATTGTGAATTTTTAAACGCGTTTTTCTACGAAACTATAAGATTTAGAGCAAAGAGCTAAAAAACATTAAAAGTAGCTTGAAATTATCTATTTAATGGCGTAAACCGGAAGTCGCTCCGGGTTATGGYTCCGGGTACAGAGCCATTTTTAGTTTTTTTCAAAAAAATTCATATCTCAAAAACTATGAGTCTTAGGTCAACAGGGTTTATACAGGTGTGTTCTCCGGTTAATTTTACATATAGTACTAGTTTTTCATAAGAATAAAAAAATGTTGATTTTTTGGTYATAATCGGATATAGTGCTTATGCTTTTAGCCTTATTCTTAAGTTTATTACTCAATATCTCAAAAACTATGCATCGTAGAGTATTCTAACTAGTTGAATCGTGTTCAGCGAGTAATTTTACGTCTAGAAAACCATATTTCAACCGTTTTTACGATTTTTAGTAAATTGACTATTTTTACGATTTTACTACCGTTCGTTCCCTTTGAAAAATTCAAAAAATTCAAAATTTTTGAAACTTGACCCAATAACATTTTATGCA
>NW_025401063.1:2159618-2169918 GCF_015345945.1 Tribolium madens
TCAAAAATATCGAGAATTTAATTCCGACTATAACTTCAAAACTACTACGAATTTTGCAGTTTAATTGACGCCAATCGATTCCCCGGAACATTTTACATAGGTTTACGTCAAAATATTATATCGTTGAGACACAGTTTTGCCGCAATTTACAAAATAAAAAAAGTAAAAATTTGTCAACACCCGTCGTAGAGTATTTTAACTTGTTGCATCGTGTTCAGCGCGTAATTTTACGTCAAGAAAACCATATTTCAAGCGTTTTTACGACTTTTAGTAAATTGACTATTTTTACGATTTTACTACCGCTCACCTTCAAAAACTCGAATAATTCGTAATTTTTTAAACTTGACCAAATAACGTTTTATGCACTTATTTGAATCTTTTGAACCTCTAGAAATGTAAAAACGTTATATGAATCCATTTCAAAGTTGAAAATTTTTTGGATTTTTGTCAAGATTTTGGTCGATTTTTGGCCTTATGATTCGTAATTTTATTACTCAATATCTTAAAAACTAAGCATCGTAGAATATTTTAAACTGTTGTTTTTAAGACCTGTAGAAATATTTAACAGTAAAGAATGGACTTCACTAACTCGCTGAGTCACAGCTCGAGAAAAGATTTTTTATAGTCGAGGTGCATAGCACCGAGGGAAATAACAAATGCGAAGGCTATAAGTTACCTAGGAGTGCAGTGAGAGCGAAGAAGGCGATGGGGGCCCAACAGGCGAAATCCGTAAACACCAGCAAAGCCATCCTTTTGGCGACGGTGAGGTCCGACCGGACGGAAGTCGTCGATCCGGTATGTCCCCCCTCTCGGATCGACTTGTACATGCTTCCGTAGCAGACGCAGATGAGGGCGAAAGCGACCGCATTAAAAGCGAGCAAAGTGGAGAGATAGATCGTGTCGGCTTTGCCCTTGTTCTCCAAGGGGAGACATATGCTCGTTTTGGAGTAGCTGCTCACCCCCAGAAGGGGGAGACAGGCCATGAAGAGGGCGCAAATCCAGCCGGCGATCATCACGCGAACTGCCGTGCGCAGTTTTAAACGTTTGTTGAGATGGATGGCCCAGGTGATGGTGTACCAACGTTCGGTTGTTATCACGGCGAGGGTGTAGACGGAGAGGACGTTGCCGAAGATGGTGAGAGTGCCGGCGACGCGACACCCGTTGCCTGATTTGGGGGAGAGTAAATTAACTCGAGAGAAAAATCTTCGACTAAAGTCTGTTTTTTTTTTTTAAATGGAAATGCCAAACAGTCTTAACGTTGGCATCACTAGTAAGTTCATTCATGGTAATTTTAATAAAGGAAGAAATGGACAAGAATACAAAATAAACATGAATGAGAAAAAACCTCGGAAAGAACGCAAATAAATTAGTGTCTTCTGCATCGTTTTTTGAGGAACGAGTTGAAAAAGTAACAATTTTGAAACTAAAGCTGAAGAAGAATTTGTAAAATGCATCAACTGAGCTCATTTCAATCAATTACACAAAATTTATTGCCAATCATCATAATACCTACTTGTATCTTTTGCTAAATAACTTTTTTCTGTATATACATCCTTTTTCTTCAAAGTTTTTGTAGCAAGAATCTCATTTTTGTCCACAACATTGTACTTACTTGCGGTGTATTTCTGTCAAAATTATTAGCACTGAATTCTGTCTTTAGACCTTAGGTAATGATGTCTGTCCTCAGGTATTCAATTATAGCGCTTTCAAAGAGCAAACAGGCACACAAGATTCATAAAAATCAAAATTTTGACATCTCAACCATAATTTTTTGACAAAATTTCTAGGGGCAAAAACAAAGAGCAAACAAAATTTGTGGCTGTGGAGACAAGCTGCTACCAATTTTTTCACCAAAATTTTGACTTGGTAATTTCCATTTAAAAAAAAAACAGACTTTATTTGTGAGATAACACTAGCCAACAAGCATTTTGTGACTGAAAAGAAAACAGTTATTTTTTGTTCAATTCTATGTTCTAAACTCAAAAATGATAAAGAAAATTCCACAGCACGTCAGATTTTAAAGTTAGGCATTTTAAGATATCATATGCAACTATGTTCGACAAAGTCGCCGAAAAACGAAACACTTAAAATTCATTTTCTCCATTCTCATTAAAAAATTTTTCCCCCAAATTTGGATGCTGTTAGTGACGAGCAAGGGGAAAGGTTCCACCAGGATATATTTACGATGGAAAAGAGGTACCAAGGGAGATGGGATCCAACTATGATGGGGGATTACTGCTGGTTCCTGATAAGGGAAGTTAAAACACCCTACAAAAGAAAGTCAGGTTTTGTAAAAAACTCATCTACAACAGATTTATGTCAGAATCTTATACGAGTACATCTTTCAATATTGTGAATAAATTAATTTCTTTCGTCGTCTATTTAATTAATTTCTATTTGAAATGAACAATTTTCACGATAAAATTTGAGAAAACTATTTTCCTGTAACTTAAAATCTGTACGTGATGGAGAATTTTTCTTATCAAATTCGTAATTAGGATGTCAATGTACCCTGATACACGTGTCAATAGATCAATCACATTAAAAAAAAAATTGTTGGGTGTGTAATTAGCCTAATGCTCTTAAATGGTAAAATTAAAAAAATATATACAGGATGTTCGGTCCAAGTCTGATAAAACCTAAACTTACTTCTTTTTTTCCAAAAGTAAATATTTAAGTAATAATATTAATTCTTGGTTTTCTTAATAAATGTATCAATTTTTTTTAGCACATCCGGTGTTTCCGGAAATGCTCCCAAATTTAGTTTTTTAAATAGAACACCCATGTTTTTTCCTCGAAACAATAATAGTTGGCATGAAAAATACGGTAAACCACTATTTATTACATTTTGCGTAACACAATGCAATCAGAAAACATCTTAAATCTTAGAATTTTATAAGGAAATTGGTCGCGTAGCCTGATTTTTAATATTAAAGGAAAGGTGTGAATAAAAAAAATACAGTTTAATTGTTGGTTTGACAAATCTAATTTGTCAGTTGATGAGCGAGTTCTCTTATGGAAACTCTTGGATTTTTTTCGACTGATAACATAACATTCAGATTTCTATTTTCTTGTTCTTCCTAAGAACCACAGGTTTTTTAGTTTTAAGAAGCGAACCTGTTCGTCTCAGTTGTTTTTCAATTCGACTAAATATTCAACAATTTGGGTATTTTTCTCTTCAAGCTGATCTACTAATTCGTCGTAATTATTATCATCGATTATTAAAAATCTCAATAAGATTTATTCACAAATTAGGCTTTGTCAAAATAACAATTAAACGGTATTCAAGCATATTGCTTTTTGCATGAATACCTTGACGCCTACGTTACAAAATTTGCTAATGAAATTCTAAAATTTAAATTGTTTTCTGAGTGCATAATGTAAAGTAAAATGTAACAAATAGTTGTTTACCGTATTTTTCATGCCAATTATTATTGTTTCGAGTAAAAAAACATAGGTGTTCCCTTTGAAAAACTAAATTTGGTAACATTTCCGGCTACACCGGATGTGCCAAAAAAAATTTATGCATTTACTACGAAAGTCAGGAATGAATAGTATTATTTGAAAATTTAGTTTTTGAAAAAAAAGGTAAGTTTAGCTGTCATCGGTTGGGGCGACTTGGATCGAACATCCTGTATATAGGACATTGGTGAATACTAATCTAGTCCATCGACTAAAATTATTTTCAAGTTTGTATCGTAACTTATTTTTGGGACATGCTGTACGGTTGAAAATAATTTTAGGTGATGCACTAGATTAGTATCTATCAATGTCCTATATAATTTTTTTTTTAATTTTACCATTTAAAGGTCACTAATGGACTTTTTCAACTCGCTGGGACACCCTGTATTGATTGAACCAACCGCGGATTATTCGTTGGTAAATAATTATATTTTATGCCAATTGTGCAAACAAATTAATTTACGTAACAAATGAGGTTTTATCTAAGCTAAATTTGTCGTGTTCATTAATATAACATGCCTTGAAACATTTTGAATGCTGATTTTGTCGAGTATTACGTATTCAATACTCATCTTTGATGTCTGTTTCTTGCATCACATATTCGAAATTCCCGTTTCAGAGTACTGCATATGTGTGGAATAATTCACGAGACTGTTGAAAGCGGTATTTAAAAATACCCTCAAATAGTTGAAATTTGTAATTGGAAGGGTATTGGAAAACTGGCTATTATAGTCCAAAATATTTCAAAACTATGTAATAATGATGGAATTTGATTATTTAAATTAATGTGGTTTGGGGAAATCAGTTTCCATCCGAACTCTTTTTATATTGATTTCTTCCCCTCCCCATGTCATCTTACTTATTTAGGATAATATTTAGGAAAAAAATACGGTCGGAAATTTACAAAGGGAAAAATGCGACGTGAATGTATGTACGTTTACAAATTCCCTAATTTTAAAAGGATTGAAGTGTAATGAAACAGGATTTTTTATTTTTCATTTGAAAATTTTGTTTGACTTAATGCTATTCTGGATTTTTTTTGTTTTAATAAGWTTTTGTTTCGAAAAAAGAGAAATAAAGAWGGGAATAAAGAGAAGAAAAGAGAAACAGTGCGTAAAGTAGTACTTTTCCAGACTCATATGTCTATAAAATTGACAAAATAGTCCGTAAATCACATGTTGTGTGATGTTGCTTGGATAGTTTTTCAAAGTTTGTCACATAAGGGAATATTCTCCTCCAATGACAATTTTTAAGACTTAATTTTGTGAAGTGGTAACTGTTCTTTTGTTAAAAAATATAGATGTTTTTTCTTTGTGTTTTCATTAAATTTTGTTTTATTTTAATTTTCGGTTTGTTATTTTCTGTTTTTGTTAGTCTAACGAAATTAAAAAAAATAAAAAGAAAAAAGAGAAGAGGAATTATCCTCTATTAATTTAAATTTACTAAACAAAAGAATTAATGGTTTTTACTCCAAGATTTATTGGTAATAACAAAAATAATTTAATTCTTGTTTATGTTTGTTTGTCTGTAAAATTCTAATAAAAGTTGCTTTTATAAAAAAAATATTTTACTTAAAAAATAACCTGAAAAAAAAATGAAAATTAAACGTCTCAACTTTTAAATTCAAATCCGATCAAATTTCCAGAACATTTCAAAAATTACCAAAAAGGAATAAATTCAAGAGTTGCCCCCTTGTCTCATCAATGTTAAAAATAATGAATATAAAACGCCTCAAAACCCGACATAATTGAAATTTGTAGTTGGGAGAGTATTGGAAAATTCGCCACATTTGAATTTTGTTAGCTTTCGCTGACTAGTTCGAAATATTTCAAAACTATGTAATAATGATGGAATTTGTTTATTTAAATCAATGTGGTTTTGTAAATTTTAGTTTCCATATGAACTCTTTTTATATTGATTTTCCCCCTTTATTCTGTAGTTCATTTTTTTAAATTCGTTAAAGATAAATATTTACAAAAAATACTGCTGAAATATCATAAAGGGAAAAATACCACGCAAATACAAATTTCCTAATTCTAAAACGACTGAAGTGTAACGAAACAGGTTTTTAATTTTTTATCTGAAAATTTTGTTATTCTGCCTCTCTAAGATTCCTCCTAAAATCCTCAATATTCCTAAAAAAGTGTTTTGCCGTTTTGTTTTGTTTAAGTTTTAAAAAATTTGATGAAAAACAATGATTTTTACTCCAAGAAGAGACAACTTTGTTCTTGTTTATGTCATTTGTTTGGTTTTAAAATTCTAACTTAAGTTGGTTTTATAAAAAAATATGTAGCTATTTTATTTTGACTGAAAAATTTAAAAACAATTCAAAAAAGTGTCCGCCCCTTGTCTCATCAGTGTTAAAAACATTGACTTTTAAATTCAAATCCGATCAAGTTTCCTCTCGCCGGAACCAAAACCTCTCGCATGAAAATGATTCTTTAAAAGCGGCTTAAGTGATGAAACGTGGGCGCTGAAGAAAAGTTGGGCCACTTTCATTCACTTAATTAAGAAGAGTAAAAGCGAAGGATCACACTTCTATTGCCTTAATGACAATTTATAAGATTTTCTTGTTTACCTCAACAAAGTTAGCAACTTTGCAGCACAATCCGCCAATTGTCTCGAGTAAAACTTTATGTAAAACACAATTAAGGAGGTTTCAGCGTCATTATTTTCCCAAACACGTGTATTGACTTTGTGTCATAATAATGGGTTAATTTTTATAAATGGCAGTTTAGGCAAACAATTCGATTAGTTTGAATTGAGTGTGTGCGTAATTATTTAATGGGTGCAAAATTTTGATAAATACCTTCTTGCCAATCGATGGCGTAATTGAAATAGGCCCTTATGGAGCAGGCGTCCACCACGGCGATGAGCAGCAGATGGATTCCGATGCATAAATCAGCAACGGCTAAATTGCACATGAGAAATTTCGAAACTGTCAGACGAAAATGAGACGTCGAGATGACTATTACTACGAACAGATTTCCTATCACTGCCGATAACGATATGAACCATACCGGAATCCTCAAAGCCCAATTTCCCATCAGGTCTTCGCACGGGTTGAAGGCGTCCGGGGCCGGATCACACTTGACCTGTTTCATGCAAAAACTCATTTTTACGACACAATCAAACAAAGGAAATGGTGATTAAAGGCGCGACAAACGTTTAAGAGGCAATAAATTGGACATTTCTAGACGCAAAAAGGTTATTAACATTAAAATATGATTGCGTTTTCAGTACACTCTAATTATTATTGCGACATCATTTTTTCATTAATTTTTAATTAAAAAACATCAAGCGCGGGCTAATTGATTGATTTGCACGTAACGGCTTTAGAAGGGAGGAAAAGTGTACTTTTTGTTACTCTTTTCGCAGTATTGAACCGAATATAGCCGAAAAATGTTTTAATAAATAAGTTTTGTCAGGCGCAGTTTATGGCACAAAGGACGTAAATGGTTTTTGACTGAAGCTTTTATATTATTTTTTTCAGTTGAAGAAAAGAACTTAACATTTCAGTGCTCCAGAGAAAAAAATTATTAAAAAATCGATTAGTCTTAAAAACAAGTCACTAATATTTATTTACTTACCAAGGTTGTAAACAATTTTTGCTCAATGACAGGGTAAACCAAGACAATAGGACAGTTTCGTACTTTGACAAAATTAAAAAGTGCCAAAAAATTAATTTTTCTGATTTCGTCCATAAAAAAAAAAAACTTGTCCGTAAAGTTGACAAGATTGTCCGTAAAATGTGCATGCTGCTTGTATGGTTTTTCAAAATTTACATAATTCAAAGAACTATTTTCCTTCAATTTTAGAATTTTGTAACATTATTATATTCATTTGAGTAAATATTTTTCTGTTTTTTTATATGCTATTTCATTATATTATAATTTTATGTCGGTCTGTTATTTTCTGTTTTTGTTTGTTTTAATGAAATTTGTATGAATGTGTCCTTGTCTAACAGCTGTTCACTTGTGAACTATTAAGAAAACCTTTGTTTTTTTATGACCTAGATTAAAATGATTATAAATGACCATTTTTTATTAATAATTTTGAAATTTGAACAATTTTATAATTAAAAAGTTAATTGATAATTAATAATAATTTTCCAGTGAATTAGGAAAACCACTTTTCCGACTAGTGCTAGAAAATATCAATTATTCCCTTATGGCAAATACGTCAAATTTTGACAAAAAAATATAAATTTGGCACGTTTTCGCTATTTCATCATTGCCAATGCCATCTACTATTTTTGTTTTTTTTTTCTCATTTAGCGAAAAATTATTACCCAGGACACCCTGCATTTGACTATATTTTTTACTATTTTTTTTAAATTCGAAGTTGGTCTGTTATTTTCTGATTTTGTTTGTCTATTAAAATTTGTTTAAATGAATCTTTGTCTAACAGTGAACTATGAAATATTATGTATTATTTTGTCATACGATTTAAGAAAACTTTTGTTTTGTTATGGCCCAGTTTATGGATAATGATGAAAAAATCATTTATGATAAATGGCCATTTTTAGTCAATAATTTTGAAATTTAAACGATTTTGTAATTAAAAATTTCTGTTAATCTCGTTAATTGGCGCACTTACCACCTCGGATTTCAACGAAGTGAKTTAGGAAAAACACTTTTCCGTCCGGTGCTATAAAATATCAGTTATTCCTTTATGGCAAATACGTTAAATTTTSATATTATAAACTGACAAAAAATGTCAAATTTGACACGTTTTTCCTATTTCGTCATTGTCTATTATCTGATGCTAATTTTCTCTTATTTACCGAAATTTTCTTACCTAGAAACTGTATTTCGACCATATTTAATAAAATGAAATTGGTCTGTTATGTCCTGTCTTTGTTTGTTTAATGAAATTTGCATGAATGTGTCCTTGTCTAACAGTGAACTATTAGGAAAACCTTTTCTTTTTCATGGCCCAGATTATGGACAATGTGCAAAAAATCTTTGATACAAGTAAATGGCCATTTTTGATTAATAATTTTGAAATTTGGACTAAACAAACTAACTAAAAACTCATTTGTTAATCGGTGATTAATATTTTTTTCAATTAACGCACTCGCCACCTCTGATTTCAACGAAGCGAATTAAGAAAAACCTTTTCCGTCCAGTGTTGTAAAATGTCAAATTTGGCACGTTTTCCCTATTTTGTCATTGCCAAAAATCCTTACCTAGGACACCCTGTATTATGATTATATTTTTTTCTATTATTTTAAAATTCTAAATCGGTCTGTTATTTTCTGTTTTTGTTTGTCAAATGGAATTTGTATGAATGTGTCCTTGTCGAATGGTGAGCTATTAAAACCTTTTTTCTTATGGTCCAGAATTTGGATAATGAACAAAAATAATTCATAAATGATAATTTTTAATTAATAATTTTAAAATTTGAACGATTGGTTTTTAATCGGCGATTAATAATCATGTCAATTGACGCACTCGATACGATTGTAATGAAAATTTTAATGTAATTTTATCAATTACAAGTTTTGGTATTGCAAACTGATAAAAAGTTATATTTGGCACGTTTTTTATGTGAAATTTAATTAGGTTGTTATTTTCTGTTTTTAAGTGTCCTTATCACGCTTGCAACGAAATGACTTAAAAAAACACTTTTCGGCCCGGTGCTGTAAATTATCAATTACTCCCCTGTGGCAAAACCGGCCATTTGGCTGTGCATTTCCCGTGCATTAACTCCGGCACCGCTCTTAAACCCATTTTTTGCATTACCGGCAATAACTTACAAACCTCGTGATAATTCCGGTATATCTCCCCACAAACGGCGGTAGTAACCGGCGATCCATTATTCAGATTCATCGTGCTATTATGGAAAATCTCATCGCCGTTCCATTGCTCCTCAAAATCACTCGCATTGGGGGGCACAGCCCTAAACAGGGCCCTCAAACTGGGATCGGCGTTTTTGGCGGTGCACGCCAGCCGTTGCTGCTTCACAAACCGATTGTGTCTTTCGTACTCCCAGGGGTTGTGGGTGTGGGGGAATTTGAAAGCGCAACAATGGTACGGGTAGGTCAACCATGCTTCTCTTATATACTGAAAATGGGGTGATTAATTGCGAGTTATTGTCTCGAGACAATCACAATTTTACCTTGAAGTTGTAAACTGAAGGAAATACTTTGAGCGACTTTGTGGATTGGACTTTGAGGACGTCGATTTCCCGAAGGCCATCCACGGGCAAAGCGCGTATGGCAGTCCCCGAGAGGTCGCTAGAATCCGAGAAATTGCCTTTTTAATTTTTTGTTTCGATTCGTGGAATTTCATTGGGGGAAACCCAATTTAGAGCACTCACGACTTTTATTGTTTCACACAATTTTCTCGTGGCAGTT
The DNA here is from genome assembly GCF_015345945.1 of Tribolium madens. Lineage (NCBI taxonomy): Eukaryota > Metazoa > Arthropoda > Insecta > Coleoptera > Tenebrionidae > Tribolium > Tribolium madens. Next base: position 2,169,442 of record NW_025401063.1, read on the forward strand.
TCAGGAGAAAATTTAGAAACTTTTCACCCAGCTAAGCATCAAATTGGCATAACTATCCCTATTCATTAGGTAAACACGTTGCTATTTTCAGCACAAAGCTTCTTTTATAAATGTTTCATTAACTGTCTGAAAATATCGCCCTTTATGTGCCTAATTATTTTAAACCGAGCAAACTTAATGAGTTACATATCGCGTTCTTTCGTTCTTTCAGGCCTAAAATAGGGTTAATTAATTATTCGGGGTAAATCATGCAGTGTCATTGCTGAAAAGTAACTGAAAGCAACCCTAAATCCATTAAAGGAATAAAATATCTTATTACCTATTTCGACTCGCATCGAATGTAATGAATGATAATGAGTCCTCTCCGGAATGAGATCATTAAACCTAAATAATCCTCTATTTGGAACGTGTCTAGAATTTAAAACCAAGTGCGACAACATCAACAATTTTATCTGTTTTTCTGATAAGTGTTGGTTG
>NW_025401063.1:2176715-2193369 GCF_015345945.1 Tribolium madens
ACTTATAATTTTAATTAAAGTTGAAGCCTTGACCTCCTCTTTGATGCGAGTAATCTAGTTAAAAGGGCCGGCGAAGCTACTTCAAGTATTCCTTTATCTCAATAAAGAGCCCACAGGCCTAGTCCCAAAATGACGATAATTTTTTCTAAAAAATACTTACATGTATCGCAAGCTCTCTAATCCGTGGAAAGCCTTCACGTGGAGGTCTTTGAGTCGAGAGTTTCCGCTCAGGCTTCTGAAAATTTGGGTACAAATCGAGTTAGGTGGTAACAAAAGGAGTAAAGCGGAAACTTTTCATTGTGAAATATTTACTTTGAGTAGGTTTGGGGTAAAAATAAACTAAATTCGGTTTGACTCACAAATTGGCGATTTGGGAGCCCGCAAACGCCGCCTCTTCGACGACTTGTAAATCGTTGTGGTTGAGCATCCTGAAATGAGGACATTATCGGTTTTGTTGCTGTTCATTTTTGTGAAAAATTTTGTTAATTATGCGCTTTGAAAATTATGTTGGACTAATCCGATGAAAGCAAATGCTAAAATTAACGTATAATTCGATCTTTCTTTTTACAAACGTTTTCCGTTAAATCTATTTTGCAAGGAATTCTCTCAGGACTTGAGAACGTTCAGTTTTTTGTTATTCGTCTTAGTTTCCCGTTTATTTTCACCTAATTGTGTTTACAAACTGTTTGCTAAATTTAAAACAGCGTAATTTCCACTGAAATGGTGCAAAAAATGTGCTCGTTTTTACAACTTCGTCGTGGTTTTGAATATTTAAGAAACTTTCTCCGAGAAGTAATCAAAAGCATGCTTGTTTTTGCTTTCAATTTAAATAAATAGTATATTGAAACACGAGTAATTGAAGACACAAATTCAAACAGTGTTTGAAAATCTAAAAAACGAGCCACGTAGCGGCGAGTTGAGGAACAAACGATTTGTCATTGTGTGATTTTTTCATGTGTGCAACGGGAAATTCGGAAAACTGATTAAAACATTAAAACAATTCGCTGAATTTAAAACTGCGTAATTTCCACCAAAATGGTGCAAAAATTGTACTGATTTTTTAAATTTTCAGTCATGATTTTGAATCTTTTTAAGAATTCTTTTTGCAAACAACAATCTTTGAAAAGTAATAATAATTATGATTGCACTTTGTTTTTATTTGAAATAAATACTATATTAAAAAACATGAGATACAGAAGCATCCTTCAAGCAGGAGCTTGAGATTCCAAAACGAGCCGCGTAGCGGCGAGTGGAGAAACAAACAATATCTCATTGTGCATAATCATGAAATGAATTTTCAGGATTTTTTTGTGTGCCACCGGAAATTCGGAAAATTGGTAAAAATATTGAAAGTAATTTGCTAAATTTAAAACTGTAATTTTCACTGAAATGTTACAAAAAATTATGCTTTTTTATAAATTCCGTTGTGATTTTAATAATAATTAATTATTTAATTTAAAATATTAAATATTAATAATAATTACACTTGTTTTTTGTTTTTATTTTAAATAAATAGTATATTAAAAAACATAAGATACAAAAACATCCTTCAACCAAGAGTTTGAAATTCCAAAACGAACCGCGTAGCGGCGAGTGGAGAAACAAACAATTTGTCAATGTGAGTAATCTGGAAATGAATTCTCAAAATTTTTCTATGTGCGCCACCGGAAATTCGGAAAATTGGTAAAAATATTAAAAGCATTTTGTTACATTTAAATCTGTGCAATTTCTACTGAAATGGTGCAAGAAATGTGTTGATTTTTTAAAACTTTTGGTCATGATTTTAATTGTTTTTAAGAAATTATTTTTGCAACCAACAATCTTTGAAATATAATAATAGTAATGCTTGTATCTTGTTTTTGTCTTAAATAAATAGTATATTAAGACATGAGTTACAGAGGAAATCATTCAAGCAAGAGTTTTTAAATTTCAAAACGAGCCGCGTAGCGGCGAGTGAAAAACAAGCGATTTGTCATTGTGCTTAATCTGGGAATAAATTTTTAAGATTTTTGTGCACCACCGCATATTTAATATAAATATTGAAAGCAAATTACTAAATTTAAAACTGCCTAATTTCCACTGAAATGATGAAAAAAGTTGTAAAACTTTTAGTTATGATTTTGAATATTTCCAAAAAATTTGCTTCGCAAACAACAATCTTTGAAAAGTAATGAAAATCATGCTTGTTTTTTGCTTTTAATTTAAATAAATAGTATATTAAAACACGAGTAATAGAAGACATTCATTCAAGCAAGAGTTTGAAATTTTGAAACGAGCGGCGTAGCGGCGAGTTGGAAAACAAACGCTTGTCATTGTGCGCAATTTAGAAATGAATATTCTTATATTTTCATAATCCTTATCGGAATTTCGAAAAATTGGTAAAAACATAGAAAGCAATTTACTTCCAGTTACCAACATCATAAAATTTAAAAAAATAAAATAAAAATGGTGGATGCGCCGGGATAGTGAAACGTTCAAATTTATCTTTATTAAAGTAAAATTTGTAGTTGCATAAAACTGTAACACATGTTGAAGCAATATTTTATAGATTACGATTAGTTCTCTTTTTTTTTGATAATTTCATGATTTTCTGCATTCGTGACAAAAATACACAATATGAAATTTATTCAGTTCTAAATTGATTAAACACACAATAATTCCAACTGGGAATTAATTTTTGAGCTTAAAATCGTGATTTTAAAATGTATAACTTGCAATTATCGATTTCAAGCTGAAATTCAGATTTCAAAATTTCAGAAGTCTTTTCTGTGTTTATTTTACTTACAGTTGCTCGGCCTTGACTCTGCTGACTTGGCGAGTGTTGATCCTCTGGATGTGGTTGTGCTCCAAATCTCTGTAAAAAGCACCACCTTTAGGGCGCTAATCTATCGAGTCGTTTGATGCATTTTTAATAGGGTCAACAATGACCCAAGCTCATGAAAAATGAACGCCTCGTGAATATTTGATCAAGTTTGTCCAAGTTTCGTGTAGACGTAATTGATTTTTTGCGCTATTTGGGCACTGTCCTATTCAGATTGATAGCTTTAGCATATGTTTGCGTTCGCGTTTTAATGTAATTCCCCGGATCGATAGCAAATTTCCCCACTTACATCATGTGCAACACCGAGGAAGTGTTCAAACCGTTGAAATTCGGCATTTCCTCCAATCCGGTGTTGACGATCCTCCTGCAAAAACACCGATTTATGCGCTTTAAACTTTGTTATTTATGAAGTTTTTGTGTTGTTTGCGTCGCAATTTGCATGACGTGTGGTTTGGCACCGACAACGTCGAGTGGCAAAGACGTGTGTCTCCTTAATTAATTCATTGCGAGAGTTATATTGATAGTAATTCGCAAGGTAACCGGCAAGGCGGAAATTCGCACAGATTGATCCTAATTATTGTCGTAATTAAATATTTTACTTACAAGAACTTGAGGTTGGGGAGATAGGCGCTGAAAACCTCAGGTTGGATTTTCAGGAGTTTGGGAGCGTGATGGATGTATCTGAAAGATTTGTAATTAAGCTTTATTTACTTACTTTCCGATTTAGTGACTCGCTGCAATGCTTGCAAATTTCGCCAACAAAGCAAGAGTTGGAGCGAGGATGTGTTCTGTCTCCTAATCAGGGTTTGAGTGGTTCTTTGAAGTTGCATAAAATGACAAATTGGCTTTTCACAACATTAGAATTTTTTCCAGACAGAAATATAGCGTTTACCTCACCGCATTTGTTATCGTACGTTAATTAAAGTGAAGTTTTATAATTAGCTGCTTGGGTTGCCTCGTTTAATTAAATTTGTCACATTTTTCTTTTCTCCTAATTAAATTGATATCGGGAAAAGTTTGTAAATACCTCAAGTGGTTCTAATCCCAAAAAGTATTGATAAAAATTTTAAGTTTGGCGACTTTTAGAGCGCATATTTTGTGGATCAGCCTTTATTAATCCGATAAAGAAATCCTGAAATTTTATGTCGCACTAAAATGCAATATCTAAAGGCTTAGACATTATTAAATCTTGTAAAAAAATTCTGTCGTTTTTTAAATCGGTTTAGAAGAAGAATTATAACTTTGTTCATTGAATTTTAGTGAGAAAATTCTGTTAAAATGAAACTTGTGCCGTTTGAGCAATTTTGGTGGATGCGCCGGGTTAGTAAAAGTAAAAAGTTTTCACTTCACTTTTATTCTTATTCTGTTTATAAATTTGTTTCAAACTTGTATCCTTTTACTTATTGAATAAAATTACATTTTATTAAAATTTGAAGGGTATAGTTTGAGTAATTTTGGTGGATGCGCCGGGTTTGTGAAATATTAATTTTTTAAGTTTATTTTTATTTTCATTCTATTTATCATTTTGTGCAAGAATTAAAGCTTTTCTTTTTGAATTTGAGTACAAAAATTACGTTTCATTAATAGATTAGGACGTTGTAAACTTTTTGAGTAATTTTGGTGGAGGCGCCGGGTGATTAAAAATAATTTTTCCAGTTAATTTTTATTTTCATTTTGATCAGAAATTTGTACAAAAATTATTGACTTCATAAATTTCAGTGAAAAATTACGTTTCATTAAATTGTTGAGACACTGTGTAGTTTTGAGTTATTTTGGTGGATGGACAGTGAAAATACATATTTTTTAAGTTTATTTTTGTTTTTTGTTTTTATTCTCTTAATGAATTTATACAAGAATTATAGCTTTACTTATTGAATTCTAGGGAAAAATGACGTTTTAATAAAATCTTGGAACACTGTAAATTTTTTTAGTAATTTTGGTGGATGCGCCGGGTTGTGAAAAAGATTTTTTTGTTTATTTTAATTTCTATTCTTTTAATAAATTTATACAAGAATTGTAGCTTGACTTATTGAATTTCAGAAAAAAATTAAGTTTTATTAAAATTTTAGGACACTGTAATTTTAGTGGATGCGCCGGGGCTGTGAAAATGCATTTTTTTCTGTTTATTTTTATGTTCATTCTGTTAATGAATTTGTATAAAAATTATGTCTTGACTTATTGAATTTCATTGAAAAATTACGTTTCATTATAATATTGAGACACTGTGTAGTTTTGAGTTATTTTGGTGGATGCGTGGGGACTGCAAAAATACATATTTTTAAGTTTATTTTTGTTTTTGTTTTTATTCTGTTAATGAATTTATACAAGAATTATAGCTTTACTTTTTGAATTCTAGTGAAAAATGACGTTTTGTTAAAATCATGGAATAGTGTAAATTTTTGAGTAATTTTGGTGGATGCGTCTGTGAAAAGGATTTTTTTTTGTTTATTTTAATTTTTATTCTTTTAATAAATTTATACAATAATTGTAGCTCGACTTATTGAATTTCAGAAAAAAATACGTTTTACTAAAGTGTTAGGACATTATGTAGTTTTGAGTAATTTTGGTGGATGCGCCGGGTGTGTGAAAATGCATTTTTTTTCATTTATTTTTATCTTCATTCTGTTAATTAATTTCTACAACAATTATAGCTTTACTTATTGTATTTTAGTAGAAAATTACGTTTCATTAAAAGGTTAGGACATTGTAAATTTTGAATAATTTTGGTGGATGCGCCGGGTGATAAAAATACAATTTTTTCCGGTCAATTTTTATTTTCATTCTGTTAAGGAATTTGTACAAAAATTATGTCTTGACTTTATAAAATTCAGTGAAAAAGTACGTTTCATTAAAATGTTGAGACACTGTGTAAATTTTGAGTAATTTTGGTGGATGCGCCGGGTCAGCGAACGCAATTGTTTCCAGTTTATTTTTGTTTTTGTTCAATTAAGGAGATCCTTTCATGTCTATTTTAGTAAAGTCTTAACATATGACGATGAGACAAGCCTGTTTTCCCTTAGGGGAGAAACTACAGAGCGGTAAAAACGTTAACAAAAATAATTCCTGCTTGCTTATGACTGCCAAGAGGATTTCCTCTGTGGTAAGAAACTTGAATGTAAAGGAAACAGGATTAGGTATTTTTTAAAATTCAGTTAATTTTTCAATTGCATGAACAAGGAAATCGATTAAAGCTCCGAAATGTCTTTACCTGCAACACTGTTATTTCAATTTTAATATTCCTTTGAGAAAAAGTGCAATAACGTTGAAATCACAGACAGAAATTCATACTCGCGGTATTATCGCGGCTTAAAATTAATAAACCTTGATTGTTTGACTCGAACAATAATCTTATTTCAGCTTTTTACAAGATTTATGAGTTTAAAATTTGTGTGTTTCGAGTTTTCTAATTAGAAGACAGACTTCGAGTTGAGGTCAGTAAAGCTAATTAGACGTTGTCTGATGTGTCATTAATCAAGACGACACGAATTAGATCTCGTTTCAATCTCCATCAACTTAAAATCCGACCCATCATGCAGGAAATTAATCGTTCTTAATTCAAGCATAAACAAGATAATCAAAAGTCGATGCAATTCGTGCTATTTATAAATCATCCGTTATTGTGTGTCTTAAGAAAAATCAAAAACGGAAAAAGCGTTCGGTAATTATCACTTACATTGTCTGCAATTGCCTCAAGTGCTGAAAAACGCCCGTTTCAAAATAGTAGAAGTTTTCCACGTTGAACAAAGTACTGAAACAGACAATCGAACATTTATACAACCCAATAAAAGACTGTATTTGGGCCGGCAAACAGCTTTATAGTCCAAATCAAAGCCAAGTCTCTCATCAAATCAAGTGCTTCCATTTCAGAGGGACATAAAGATGAAACATTGCAAATAAACCCAAAAATCCCAAATCGATCAATTAGTTTAACAAAACTCACAGATCTCGCAGTGTGCTTGAGTAGGGCCCAAGCGAGTCGCTTTTCAGCACTTCAATCCCGGCGTCCTCGATCACCCTGAAAAGGATTTGTCAATTTCCTCTTTGCAAATTTCCTGGAGGACTCACAGACTGACGAGCTCCTTGTGGAGGTTGTTGGGGACGTCCATGAGGGCCGGGCCGCTGCACCGGCACTTGACCTCCTCGCAGAGACACTCTTTGAGGGCCGGCCCGCTGGCCGGGATGCCCATCATGGGGGCCGCCGGAGGGAGACTCAGCCACAGCCAGAATCTGGAACGTTTGATTTCGGTGAAAAAGCGCAACGATTTGTCTGCTTTTTGCCGAAAGAAATATATTTTAGGAATGTTTGTGCTGTTTAATGTGGACAATAAGAGAGACGTCGCGTTTTTTTGTGGCGAGAGAAATTTCGCAGCGACTTATAAATTATTTTCTTGCGTTTTTTGCATCAGTTTCAAGCTTTCTTGATTTCGAATTTACGCCTAATTGGGCGATTCAGTCCCCGGATTGAATTTTAATCACGAATGAAATACAACAAATTTTTCGCGCTTCGAATCGGTGTTAGTCAACGGGATTATTTCATACGTGTTGTCAGTGGATTTGTAATCAAAAATCGCTGGTGTAATAACGGCTTATTTTTTGTCGGAAAAACTCGATTTGCTGTGATGTGAATTTAATCATTTTTTTCGTCTTACACAGTCAATATTTTTTGCGGCTCGCTTGTTACCAGAGACGGATAAAAAACTGATTTCATTTGAAATTCGGAGTTTCATTTCATCACGCTTGTTTTTTATCTCAAAATTCGGCCAAGACATAACATTTGGCATTTATTTAGTAGCGCCACTAAAGTCCAACCGTCTGTATTTACACTCGGCCCCAAAAAATAATAAAAACGTTTTGCCTTGAATAATTCACGGCGTATGCTTATTTATAACGTCGATTTGGGGCACTTGTAGCCTCCATAAATCCAGATCACATGTCCCAATATGTTTTATTCAATGTCGGGATGACTCGAGGCACGAAAAATTACACCCACATTTTGCATATGAAACGCTTTTTTACCAGAAAAATTAATCGAGGTGAGCGAACTTTTGGCGTAAAATTACAAGGGCGACAGGTGACTTTCTTGATTTATGGGATTGCATTCCACTTTCTGCAACATTTATCTCAAGGAGGGCTAAAGGAAAATTAATGAGAGATGCTGCGAGATTGAGGGAGAAAAAGCCACGTGAGAGGCACTAATTGAATAAAGTGGCTTTACGGCACTAGAACTTAAACGATTCCATTACGAGCAGACGCTCAACTTCCAACATAAATTATTGTTGTAGTGTTGAGAAAAAATAAACTGAACCTGAAAATTTGTCTTTTCAGGTCTTGGAAGAAAAAGTGACACTTAAGGGTCGCAACAGCTTCATTACCACGTAAGTGTCAACAATTTCATTACTGCGCTAGTGTAGCAATTAGTTCATTACTACATTCTAAGTTTACAAGAATTCGTTTTGCAAAAACCAACTTTGTCTTTGTTTCCATGTTTTAAAATGGCAACTAAAAGACTTTTCCGCACTAGTGGTTTAATACTAATAATTAAGGCTCGGATTATATGCCAAATGCATATTTGTTATTAAGAGGTATATCAACAAAATTGTAAGTTTTCTATGCATATCTAATGTTTTTTGATTAAAATAATCCAAATAAAAAATGCATATATTGCATATTTTGGCAACTTGGTGCGTATTTTAGGAAATTGCATATTTGTGCATTCAAATAGATATAAAGTAATCCCTTAGATCATGACCTTCATGAAAAAAATGTTTTTTTTTTTGGTGGGTTGCCAGTTAAAAAAAATTATTGATAATTAATAATTAATAATTTGTAAAACACAAAAACAAAATAATAAAAATTTCGAAATTTTTTATTTTTGATAATAGTTATTTATTCGACGAGTTTGAGTGTAAATCGGACTCTTTATTTGACCGAGTGGATTTTTAAACCACGACTGTAACGAGTGGTTTACCATCCACGAGGTGGAATAAAGCGTCCGATTTACACTCAAACGAGTGGAATACAACATTTTATTCTTCGAATTAGAGTCAACAAGGCTTAAACTTGCTTTAAATCTGTTAAAATAATTTGACGTTTTGTATTGACAAATGCCAAACAGTTGTCAAAACTTCCTTACACGGGAGAAAAACCGTAAATTTTGACAGTGTCGAAGAATAAAACGTTTTTGTAAAACCTTATAATCAATCAATTAGTTTAAAAAAAATACTTTAAGCAAAAAACGTTTAACTTTTTATTGTTCAAAATTTTGCATATCGATGCATATTTAGTATATGTTGGGGCATATTTCTTAATATTTTGTGCATATTTTTGTGAAAATACGTGCATATACCAGGTGAATAAAAAGTATGGAACCAAACAATTTTTGCTTAAACTATTTATTTTTTGAAAAAACTAATTGATGGGTGATAAAGTACTATAAAAATGTGATGATTTAACAAGAATAAATTTTTTCGAAATTTCTTTTTGTTTTTGAGTTCTACAAAAAAAAATATTTTTTTAAATGGCAACCCACTATAAAATCATTTTTCTCATAAAAGCTATACTCTAAAGATTACAACTATCTGATTTATATTTAATTTTTTCAAAAAAAAAATTTCACATAAATTGCAATTTTGACAAAAAAATCGCATAACTCAAAAACAAAACAAAATTTCGTTCTGAAAATACGATCAGATTTTTTATATTACTTTAATTTATATTAATTATTATTTTCTGTAGGCAATATGATTAAAAATAAAACCGCTTGGTTCCATACTTTATATTCACCCTGTATATGAGCATATTTTACGATTTTTTCGTGCATATAATCCGAGCCTTACTAATAATAATAGCAATAGCTTCGCTACCACGTGAGTGTCATAACAGTTTCATTACTGCACTAGTGTAGCAATTATTTTATTATTACATTTAAAGTTTAGAAAGTTTTTTGGAAATTTGTTTTGCGAAACCCACTTTGTTTCCCTGTTTAATAATAGCAGCTAACAGCTTCATAACATAACAATTTCATTACTGCACTAGTGTAGTAATAATGAGTTTATTACTACACTAAAAATGTATAACATTTATAAAGTGTTTAAGAAATTCGTTTTGCAAAAATCAACTTTTTCTTTTTTTGCTCTAGTAATTTAATATCATTAATACACTCCAGAGAAATTAATAAATTATAATGTCTATGTTTATTGCTCTAGTGTTGTAAAACTTGAAAAACTAAGCAAGTAAATGATTTGCAAAGCACTGGAACTGGATTCACGCATTATGTACTTTTTACGGCATTTGAAATGTGTAAAAACTTTTCCGCTCTAGTGAATTATCGCTAATCTGACATCAGAGAGAAACTTTGTTTTTGCTGTAATTGAGGTAATATATGTTGATAACAATGTCTGATTTGTGTCAGATTTATGGCCAGTTTTTAGTTAAGATTTTTTGTGGTTTCGGTGTCGTAAAGGCTTCATTACCGGCCGCCGTTTTAATTTGAGGTGAAAAAGCAAATCGATGAATGCTTATTGTCGAACCATTTCATAAAGCTTCGCAATCAAGGTTAATCCACGTTTTGGAAGTAACCGAGGTGTTTAATAAGCGTACAGTTTGATTTTCTCCTTTTAAAACAAGCCATCAGACAGTTAAATGTTTGTAATTTTTTTAAACGTTATTTCTCTCTGAGGTTATTAAAAATTTGTAATTAGTTTTAAAGCGTTATTTATGTCGTTTGAGGAAGAAATTGAGAGCTTTGATTACGGTTTACGTAAGTTTAATTAAAGTTTGCGATGTTTGAATAAAAACAAGTATCAAGTGACAAATTTTCGTTATGATTATTATTAAGGTAATACGAGTCGTAAAATAAAATAAAAACTTGACGATATACTGTCGCAGATTAAATCCTAAACTTGTTTTTTATTATTCGATATAAAGTTTACTATCAGCCTTAAAAGATTTATTATTTCGACACTTTCAGAAATCAGAAATAGTAAACATCTGCGACGTCAAACTAACATCACTCAAAGACGTGTTGTGTGTTAAAATATTGCACGAAATTTCAATTTTGGCAAAATAGAAAACGTGATTCGAAAGTTGCGAATTTTCACAATCTGCATACTTGGGAAAATTACGCTTTTGTAAGGAGCACAATAGGAGGTTTCCCCACTAAACTTTACGTGAATATTAGTTAAGTCAACTTGCTGTTAATTAAGACGGGGTAGAAATGTTTGGCTTGGGAAAACTCCATTTCTACCACAAGTGTTGAAATTTTTACATTGTGTACTATCTAAAAAAAATCCTGGTTTAATTCCCCCAATAAACTATTGAACCGTTTTCTGAAAATGATCATTTCAGGTCGTAACAAAACCGCGTTATTGACTGTTATCAGCATAGATTGTCATAAATTTACGACATTTGCGCTTTTTATTCGAGAGAATCAAAACTCAAGAGTTGGCCATTTCGTATAATTAATTACTTGTGCCATTATGACGGTCTTGGGGCAAAAAATCTTTTAATAAACTTTAATCAATTAACAGCGACTCATTCTTATACGTCTTTTAATGAAATGTCGAGCGAAATTTTTTCACCCCATTAAGATTAGTTAATTTTCTTGTTTATTGTACACGGAGGGTTAATTCTTTCACGAGTGAAACAATGAATCGAGCGAAATTGCTCATCTTTCACGCGGAAAAGGCGAAATTAATCCTTGGGAAATATCGGAGCGAAAGAATTGGAGTTTGGGTGAAATTCGGTCAAGTTTTGAATCGGGATGTGAAACGGAAATTTAATTATTAATTGGTTTGGAACTTTATTGTCTGGATTTAATTACAGACGGAACAAGTGAGTTACGCGGATTAGGTATAGTGTCAGATTAGAACAATCTACGGAAACACAATATTAGATTACCGTCTGTGATATTCGCAGTGATGGACGTCACCTCATTTTCCAGTCTCAGTTCGCTTAATATCGCAAAAATGCGAAGAAAGCGAGCTGTGATAACAATCATAAAGGTAAAAATACACAAAGGGGCGGTTTGGAGGCGAACGAATGGCAGATTTGTTTAATAAAAATAAATTGAAGAAATTTAGTGCAAAAAATTACACAAAAAATAAAAATTGCAAAACTTCCATAATATGGGTCTTAAGCTGCTGTGAATTTGTGTAATAACGAGTTCTCATCTTTTGTAAATTGATGAAAAAAAGCTAAAATTTAATAGAAGTTAATATTAAATTTCTTCTCATAATTGTTTGTCATTTTGAAATGTTCATTTATTCCTATTATTCACAAAATTAAAAAAAAAACAGCTTTTATTTAAAATTCATGTTGGAAATGTTTATAATAAATGTTTCAATTAGGATTGGGAAACGTCATATCCTAAAAAGTTAAAATAAAATACTGCTGTAGAAGCACTACGTACGAAATTTAAAATTTTTTGGACAAAAACAATAATTTTCAAAATAAGGAAAAAAGGAGGAATACAAAAAAATATTCAAAATATACAAGGTGACTTGGTGTAAATATCGAGTTCTCATATAAGTTTTTTAACAATTTCGTAAGTTGATGAAAAAAGCTAAAATTTAAAAAAATATTCCATCATAACGTTTTGGAATATCTATTTATTTCTATGTATTATTCACAAAAATGAAAAAAAAAGTTTTTATCCAAAACCTATATTAGAAATGTGTATTAAATATTATTAAATATTCATAGTGATTTTGAAATATACGACACTTTAATAAATCTTGAGGGTACCGCAGCTACGAAAAATCCTTTTCTAATGATTGTCCATAAGAAAGGAGAAAATCGTTAGATATGAAAATTTAGTCTGAAAATGTGGGTTTGCATCTGAAAATTTTAATTTTTTGAATCTGAATTTTAATACACTTTTTTGGCAGGTAGCAGTTTAATATTGCTATGTATTTGAAAACACCATGTATACATTTTTTTTTCTATTTTGATAAACAGAAAGTTTTTTTTGATCAGAAAAATTAATTTTCGAAATAAGAAAAAGAGAGGTACAAAAATTTTGCCAATAAAAGCCACAAATAACATTGAACAGAGTTACAATTTAAGATGCAGCTTCCTTGTTTCCTCTTTTAATAGCCTATAGCAAAAAAACTTGCAAAATTATTTTTTCAACCAAAATAAATAGAGTCAAAGTGCACAATTTAAACCCTCATAACTTCGAAATTTTTATAGATATTTTTTTTTAACATTTTTTCCATGTTCCTGGTATCTTACCTTATATGGCATTTTTCTCTGAGGCGCGAGTTCTGGCGCACCCTGTATAGGGTGAATTTATGTAATATCGAGTTTTTTTTTACACTTTCGTAAATTTAAAAAATATTCCTTCACTATGGAAGCGATACGAAAAAAATTGGGTTTTGAAGTATCCATTTATTTCTGTGTATTATTCACAAAACCAAAAAATTTTGTAAGAAAATTTAGTCTGAAAAAGTGGGTTTGCACCTTAAAACTTTAATTTTTTGACACTGAAATTAATTTAAATATTGTCATCTATTTGAAAACACCGTGTATACTTTTTTTTCAATTTTGTTAAATAGAAACTTTTTTCTTGATCAAGAAAAATTTTTCTCGAAATAAGATAAATGACACGAAGAGGACAAAAAGTTATTCAAAATATGCAAAGTGATTTTGAAATGCACATCACTATAAATCTTGAAGGTACCACAACCTACAAAAAATTATCCGTTTCGAATAATAATCCTTGAGAAAAAAAAATAATTTTTTGAGTCTGAATTTGCAATTAATTTTTAGTTTAAATATTAATATGGATTTCAAAAACACCCTGTATACATTTTACTAATTTTGGTAAATTGACTCATTTTTTTTATTTAATCATTAATAAAAATTAACTAATTTCAAAATTAGGCTATTACACAAAAATCACCCAACATTTTTGTACAATTTTCATTTTAATTGGAAAGAGGTTGGGATGCCCTGAGGTAAATTGCCTTCAGTTGTAAAAATTGAAACGAAAATTTGGAAGTTTCCGAAGTCAGAAAAAAGCACAAAGAGGACAAAAAATTATTCAAAATATACAGGCTTATTTGGAAATACGCAACACTATTTATACCTATTAAAACTTGAAAAATTTACAATTTTAGTAATATTTACAACTTTTTGGCGTGTGCCAATTTAATTGTTGTGTTTTTCAAAAACATCCTCTATACATTTTTTTAATTTAGGTAAATTGAGAGACATTTAATTAATAGATTAATAAAAATTTTAACCAATTTCAAAATAAAAAAATCACTAAAAAGAGGTATTTTTGGAGTATGCTGTATATTGCCCTCAAAAATATTCTTTTTTTTACCAAGTTAGGAAAAAATTTATGTTTATTACCCGAGGGTATGGGTACTGTATTTTTGTTGGAATTTAAAATATTTGTACATCATATAAATAACAGCTAATTTTAGCTTAAGCGGTAAATGCAAATTTAAATATTTATGCGATAATTTAATTAACAATTATTTAACAACTCAAAATGCCGAGTTATTGTTTCTGTGCGTTTCACCTTGACACAAGAATTTTAACAGATATTAATTAAATGTGATGTATTTTTTATTGATTTTTTTTATAATCGTGTAGTGTCTTGTTTTTTAAGTGAAAATAAACCAGAAGTACAATACGTGTTATTAGTTGTTATTTTTAGGACGTTGTCTGTAGCCGAAAATAAATTAACCAAGCACTAACTTGAAGCTAATTCGATATTTCAAGTCATTTTCTATTAGAGGTTTAAAGTGCAATCGCAATGAAATAAACCATTCCCTTGGAGGCAGCTTTAAAGTAAATATTTTTCGTGTGAAATATTGTAACTGACAAAGTGAGTGATAAATGAACGATAACAAAGAAAAGAGCGCAACAATTTTACGGCCTGATTAGCATTAAAATTAATTTACTTCCGGCATATGGCAGAGACTATTAAGCCCTAAAAGCAACGTTTTAATCCATTGCAAGTAATTAAGATAACCCTAAAACAACACCATTAATCATTAATTGTGTCAAAATACAAAATCAGTTTTCGACCCAATAATCTTCATAATTCAGGTTTTCCACTTACAGCAACATGCTGGAGTTTTTTCAGAATTTTTTCATCACTGCTGAAACTCGCGGAAACTTTCAAGCTCGCGCCGCGTTTCAGGAGGTGGTGGTGGTTTTCAGGCGCGTTGCTGGAAAACTGCCTCACAACATCAGAGTTGCGTTCAGCGTATGGTCGTGCGCATGATTATCGCCACTATCAATATTTTTAATTTTTTTTTAACAAGATGAAAAATTTTACTTAAATATTTTCACAAATCGAGAAATTTATCCAGAGTGGTGGCAAAAAATAATTTACCCTTTTTGCCAACTGCAGTAATTGGGGTGCCCGCAATGGAGATTAGTTCAAGTCTAATTAAGCTAACACAATCCGCCATGTTAGCGAAATATCCAGCTAAGGAAATAAGCTATCTGTCACAAGAACGTGACGTCTTGTGATTAAACAAGTTACTTGTTGCTTCATCTCTAATTAAATCCAACTTAAAAATAGCAAACTCTAGCAATTAAAGGTGCGAAGCCTATTTTTAGACGTTATTCGTGTGATATTTTCCAGTGGTTGCAATGCAGGAAAATGTCCAAGAAAAAATTAGTTTTTTCCTGAAAATGCCTGAAAATTACGTCTCGTTAAAATATTGATTTATGTTTCGTAAAGTTTTGACACGAAGCCATAAAATTATTAATAAGATAGTTGCAGGAACCGAAATGGAATAATAAAAGCCGAAACAGGGCCGTAAATTTTGTGATAATTGGAAAATTGTTTGTTTTTTCGATTATTTTTAAACTTAGCTTTTTTCCTTCTTTATTACTTACACTATTTATTTTTTGTGGTCGTTAAGAGAGGAGAAAATCGTTATGAAAATTTTCTCCGAAATAGTGAGTACGTTCTTGAAAATTTAATTTTTTGAAACTGACACTGAAATTAATTTCAGTAATATTGACACCTTTAGTTAGGAGAAAATGTGTGTTTATTTATGTGGAAACTCGGAAAAAAAAGTGAATAGAAAATTGTTGTTTTTCTCGATTATTATTAAACTTACCTTTTTTCTCTCTCTATTTTTTTCACTATTTGTTTTTCAGTGGTCGGAATAAATTAATCTTGAAAGTACTACAAGATATGAAAAAATATGCGTTTCTAGCAATAATAATCCATAAGAAAGGAGAAAATCGTTATGAAAATTTATTCTGAAAAAGTGAATACGCCACTGAAAATTTTAATTTTTTGAAACTGACACTGAAATTAATTTCAGTAATATTTACACTTTTGTTAGGAAAGAATGCATGTTTATTTATGTCGAAATTAATAAAAAAATGTAAATAGAAAATTGTTTGTTTTTTCAATTATTTTTAACGTACCTTTTTTCTCTCTATTTTTTTCACTCTTTGTTTTTCAGTGGTCGGAATTAATTCATCTTGAAAGTACTACAAGATATGAAAAAATATGCGTTTCTAACAATAGTAGTCCATAAGAAAGGAGAAAATCGTTATAAAAATTTACTCTGAAAAAGTGAATACGTCACTGAAAATTTTAATATTTTGAAACTGACACTGAAATTAATTTTAGTAATATTTACACCTTTAATTAGGAAAGAATGTTATTAATGTTGAAATTAAAAAAAATAAATAGAAAATTGTTTGTTTTTTCTATTATTTTTAAACTCCCTTTATTTGTTTTTCAGTGGTCGGAATAATAAATTAATCTTGAAAGTACTACAAGATACGAAAAAATATCCGTTTGTAATAATAATAGTATAGTAATAATTGTTATGAAAATTTACTCTG
>NW_025401063.1:2193844-2206600 GCF_015345945.1 Tribolium madens
AAATATCCGTTTCTAATGATAATAGTCCATAAGCAAGAAGAAAATCGTTATGAAAATTTACTCTGAAAAAGTGAAAATTTTAATTTTTTGAAACAAAAGTATGTTTTTTGTATGTTAAAATTAAGAAAAAAATGTAGGTAAATAGAAAATTGTGTTTTTTGTATAGAAGATGTTAAACTATTTCTTTATCAACTCTTTTGAATAGATAAAGTAGCACTTTAACCGCAAAGGAAGATAAAATGTCTTAGTAACCCTTAGTAACGGAGCAACACAACTGCGATTTTTGTGCCAAAAATTTTAATTTTCTTTGAAATTATATTTTTTCTCTTAAACTTGAAGTCCTGCTATAGAAAAAATCTTGTATTATACACGACAGTAAAGATTGTTTATCGTCTTATATAATAAAATTAAAATAACTATTTTTCGATTATTTTTAAACTTACTTTCTTCCTCTATTTTTTTCACTAGTGGTGGGAATTAATTAATCTGAGTCGAAATCGATTTAATACAAGCTGTGATCACAATGAAACGCCTCCTCTTGCCAAAACGCTTGACAAAGCGTTTCGATTAGACAACCCAAGGGAAACAATTATTTCGTGTTGTAGTAGTGGTATCACAGGAAATCGAAACTTAATAAACCCATTATTCCGTTCTATTTTTCCAGTCATCAGAAAATTTCACCGAAATCAACAGGTGTTTCCGAACAAAACGAAAAAACGTAACAGTGGATTATTCCGGTTCGAGTTGAGACAACTCCATTTCTAAGTCTGTATATAAATATTTTATAAGCTTGTTTTACTATTTGTCTTCTTTGTGTTTCACGTTCACACACGCCATAATCTGTTGGGTTCAAGCTTGTGATATTTTATGGGTTTAAAAATATCGCTAGTGGGCGAATTTCCAATCGATAACACTTTATAAACGAAAGTCATTTGAATAAATAGATTATCTTTTCTTTCTTGCAGGAAATTATAATAATTTGCTCCTGAAACGTTAATTTTTTTTTCCAAGCACAGATATGTTGGGGGAGTTGCAGGAATGCAAAGTAGGATTACTAGAGAATGTTGAGGGATATTGGAAAAGTTATAATAGTTACAGTTTCCGTATTATCCCTCGGACATATAAGCTATCACACTGGATTATGTTGCGAATATTTTTACCATAAACCTCCCCCAATTCGTTAACAGTTGCTCTTGTCGACATTTACGACTCCTTGCATGCAACTTTATGAACTACTCCCAAGTCAAATGCYYAACACAAAGGATATGAAGTTGCGTGGGTTCACGTCTCGGCTCGTGAAAGTTTCGTTCCCGTTTTGCACGCAAAGTGAAATTTCACTCCTTTTTTGGGTAAKCGCAAGATTTTTATTTAACTGTTAAATATGGTATCGAATTTTTTTCACTTGTAATTAGTTAGGGGAAGGCTGGAGTAATTAAAGTTAATAACAGGGGCTGAGTGAACGACATCCGCCCCGGGGCTTTTGAAGTTTATGAGATCCCTTGATAGATTAATAAAAAAAATTAGTAATAAATTAGTGTCAAGTTGGACGAAATTGTCGGCCGGAATAGCACCGGAAAAATCCGGTAGTTCAGAAAAAAATTTAAAAGCAAAAGGAGGAAGTTTCAGCAAATTTGAAATTCAGGAGTCCTACAATTGATTTTTCTTTAAAAATTGCTAGCAAATCTTTCAATGTGGTTTTTTAGGGTTTGTTAATAAATCTGGAAGTGAATTTTTGAAATTCACAGTAAAAAAAAATTCATTTTGAAAATTTTGGGAAAAAACCGAAAAAGTAATTCAAGTAATTTCGTGCTTTGAGTTTCTAAAAAACGGGCTAAAACGCTGAAAAGAGGCACGTTTTTGTCTCATAGAGTTTTCCGGCTTATTTTAGACATAATTTCACCAAATAATTGCCTTTTCGGTTGAAAATTGTGCTTAAACACTAAAAAGGCAAAAGCAATGTACCTAATTTTCATATTAATTGTGAAGTTTTTGGGCTGAAAACGTGCTAAAATTCTCGAAAAAGACAAAAATGATATAATTTTTGACCTAATCGTGTAGTTTCTGGGTTTTTCGGCTAAATTTATCTTTGATGTAAATTTTACAAAAAAAAAGTGTTAAACCACTAGAAAATGCAATTTTTTACGTAATTGAGTGGTTTCTGGGATTATTTTTATGTAATTTTACAAGAGATTTTTGTTGCCAAATTTTGCAAAATAATTACGTTTCAGGCTTAAAAAAATAATAAAACACCAAAAAAAAAATCTAATTTTCGACCAAATTGGGGGTTTTCTGGCTGAAAAACGTGCTATAACATATTTAATTTTCGTCCCAATCGTGTGTTTTTGTGGTAATTTATCTTTGACCTAAATTTTGAAAAATCTGATTGGGTGGTTTTGAACCTTATTTTTCAGAAAACTGCAAAATATTTGAGTTTCTAGCACAAAATGTGACAAACTTCTGAAAAAAAGACACAAAGTATGTAAATTTAGGCCTCATTAAATAATTGCATTTCTTGATGAAAATCGTGCAAAAACGTTGAAAATAAAACGATTTTTGGACTGAAAAAGGTGCTAAAATTCTATCGAAAAAGGCATAAATACTGTAATTTTTGACTTAATTGGGTAGTTTCTGAGATTATTTTTTACGCAATTTTGCAAAACCCAACTAATTAGGTGGTTTTGAAGCCTTTTTTTACGAAATTTTGCAAAATAATTGCCTTTCTGGACTGAAAAACATACTAAAAACTTGGAAATAAGAAAAATAAAGTAATTTTTGAATTAATTAGATCGTTCTTGGACTTACTTTTGACGTAATTTTGCAAAATAATTGCGTTTCTGTCTGAAAAACATTCATCAAACACGCAAAAAAGCAAAAATAATCTAATTTTCGATCTAATCTAAATTTATCTTTGACGTAAATTTTGCAAAATCTGTTTGGGTGGTTTTGAACCTTATTTTTCAGAACTGCAAAATATTTGAGTTTCTGGCTAAAAACGTGATAAACCTCTGAAAAAAAGACAAAAACCATGTAAGTTTTGGCCTCATTAAATGTTCTTTTTGCTTATGTTTTATAAATAATTTCACTAAATAATTGCATTTCTTGCTGAAAGTCGTGAAAAATCGCTGAAAAAAAAGGATTTTTGGTCTGAAAAATGTGCTGAAACTCTCAAAAAAGGCAAAAATACTGTAATTTTTTATTTAATTGGGTGTTTTCTGAAATTATTTTCTATGTAATTTTGCAAAACCCAACCAATTAAGTGGTTTTGGAGCCTTTTGTTACAAAATTTTGCAAAATAATTGCCTTTCTAGACTAAAAAACATACTAAAAACTTGAAAATGGGAAAAATAAAGTAATTTTTGACTTAATTATCTAGGACTTATTTTTGAGGTAATATTGCAAAATAATTGCGTTTCTGTCTGAAAAAGATGATCAAACACGCAAAAAAGCATAAATAATGTAATTTTCGATCTAATTGGGGGTTTTTCGGACTGAAAAACGTGCTAAAACTCGCGAAAAAAGTAAAAATTATGTAATTTTTGATCTAGTCGTGTTTTCTGGCCAAAATTTATCTATGACATTAATTTTGAGCCTGACGTTTCACTAAATTGTGCTTTTCTGGATAGAAAAATGGAAAAATAATAGATTGGGTTTTAGGCTTATTTTTGACGTAATTTTACAAAATATTTGCGTTTCTGGCTTAAAAACATTTTAAAACGCTAAAATAATGTAATTTTTGAGGGGTTCTGGGTCTAGTTTGCAATTTGTAATAAAAAAATTAAAACCGCTTATGCAAATATACTATTTTTTAAATTGATTTGATAAGAGATGATTTTAATTTTAGATTGTACAAAATTGGATTTTTTAAGTTTTTTGGATGTTTTTTATTATTTCACAAATAATTAGAATCTCCCTAACTCTGAGTAAATTGCTTATGCATTTCAAGTTTTTGCATTAATAGCAGAGTAAAATTCTCGAGTTTTCGATTATACTTTGTAATTTCGCATCGTGTAATGGACATAATTAACAAAACTTTGAAAGTTTTTATTGCCAAAGTAATTAAAAATAATCCAGCAATAATTTATGGATTTCAAATTAAGACCATTGTTTCGCCTCAACTTTTTAACCTAATTCCACAGTTGCATTTGTTGAAAATTAAAGTGTTTTTTGTGTGTGGCGAGATTTCTCCCCCTGAAAAACGTAAGGAATTGAGTAAATAGACCTAAAAGGCGGCAAACACTTTATTTCCCCTAAAAACCATCACACAAACAAACAAATTTCTCAAAGTATAAATTTCATCTCCGACTCGCATCCAAATCACATTTTTCATCGTCATCTCTCTCGTGTCGCATTTTAGTGCCTCTCAAGTAATCGCGATATCGCATGACGGCCCGTTCTTGTTCACCAGTCTCCACTGATCCGGCTCGCTGAAGTCTTACGCTTGTAATGGCTTTTTCAGGTGCAAAATCCTGAAAACGCACCAGATAACAAGCTGCCATTACGCCGGTTCGGCCTCTGCCCATGCGACAATGCACGCCGACGGCCTGCACAAACAACAAAAATTATCATCGATCGAAGGGCAAGTTTAGAAGGGCGAGTAAATTAATTTACGTGAGGGTACTTAAACTCAGGGAAGATTCAACCCGGATTTCAGTCAATTAATTTTCCTGCATGTTGCTGCTTTTATTGTTAATATTTTTTAAAGAAGTCGCATTTTAAACAGCCTTGGGACTGAACTTATTCCCTTGCTGAATCGATATTCCTTTGAATGCAATGTGATTCGTAAGCATGTAGCAAGTCTTAGAAATATCGGTGACGGCAGTTGAGGAAATTCGATTTATTTCGATCGAAAATTTTACTTGTTTCAAGTCTTTAACAAAATAAACTGGAAATTTTTAACTCGTTTTGACTCCAAATCGAAATAAAAATAAAAAGTTTCAAATTTATTTTGAAAATTTTTGGAAAAAAACTGAAAAAGTAGTAGTAGTAATTATGCAACTTTGCAAAATGTTTGAGTTTTTGATTAAAAACGTGCTAACCCCTGAAAAAAGGCAAAAATAATGTACGATTTGGCCTCATGAAATGAATTTCGGCTTATTTTTTAGCATAATTTCAATAAACAATTGCCTTTCTTGCTGAAAATCGTACTAAACCGCTGAAAAAATGGTTTTTGTGGCTAACACACTCGAAAAAGCAATAATACTGTAATTTTTGATCTAATTGGGTAGTTTCTGAAATTATTTGTTATGCCATTTTGCAAAACCGACCTATTTGGGTGGTTTTGTTACAAAATATTACAAAATAATTTAGTTTTTGGCTAAAAAACATTATAACACACTCAAAAAAAGCAAAAATAATGAAATTTTCGATTTAATTGAGGGGCTTTTGTTTTGAAAAACTTGCTAAAACTCTCGAAAAAGGCAAAGGGTGCTTTTGGAGTTTTTTGTTACAAAATTTTGATAAATAATTGCGTTTCTGGGCTACAAAATATGCGAAAAACGTAAAAATAGGTAATATAAAGTAATTTTTGACTTAATTGAGTAGTTCTTGGACTTATTTTTGACATAATTTTAAAAAATAATTGCGTTTCTGTCTGAACAACACTCAATAAAAGGAAACAACAATGAAATTTTCGCTCAAAATGAGGAGTTTTTGTTTTAAAAAACGTGTTACAGCTCTTGAAAAAAATTAAAAATTATATAATTGTTGACCTAATTGTGTAGTTTCTAGATCAAACTTATTTTTGACATAAATTTTGCAACTTCTTATTGGATCCTCTTGGTATGGAAACTGAGTTTTTATTCTCACCTGAAGATGACCACTTTGTGGTTGAAACGCGTTGTGTTTGAAATAAAAGTGTGACGAGTATAATCGTGTTTTTTTTCATAAATTTTGCAAAAACAAACGTGGTAAATCACTCAAAGAAGCAAAAATACAGTATTTTTTTATCTAATTGGGTGGTTTCTGAAATTATTTATTATGTAATTTTGTAAAACCGACTTAACTGGGTGATTTTGGATCTTTTTCTTACAAAATAATTGCGTTTCTGGCTTAAAAACACAATAGCACATTGAAAAAAAAAGGCAGAAATAATGAAATTTTTGATTTAATTGAGGGGCTTTTGTTCTGAAAAACGGGCTAAAATTCTCGAAAGAGGCAAAAATCAAACAATTTTTGTCCTAATTGTATGGTTTCTGGGCTAAACTTATCTTTGATATAAATTTTGCAAAAAAAAACGTGGTAAAACACTCGAAAAAGCAAAAATACTGTATTTTTTTTTATCTAATTGCGTGATTTTGGAGCTTTTTGTAACTAAATTGTGCTAAATAATTCCGTTTTGAGGCTGAAAAATGTGCTAAAAAAATGAAGAAGGTAATTTGAGACTTAATTAGGTAGTTCTTGAACTTATTTTTGAAAAATAAATGCGTTTCTGTCTGAAAAACCTAATAAAACACTCAAAAAAGGTAAAAACAATGAAAGTTTTGTTCTAGATAAGGGGTTCTTGTTCTGAAAAACGTGTTAAAGCTCCCGAAAAAGACAAAAATTATATAATTTTTGACCTAATTATGTGGTTTCTGAACGAAACTTATCTTTGGTGTAAATTTTGAAAAAAAAAAAACGTGTCAAAACATTCGAAAAAGCAAAAATTGTGTAATTTTGGATCTAATTGGGTAATTTCTAAGATAATTTTTTAAGTAGTTTTGGAAAACCGACCTAATTGGGTGGTTTTGGAGGTTTTTGTCACAAAAGTTTGCAAAATACGGGCGTTTCTTGGCTGAAATACATGATAAAACCTTGAACGTGGAAAACATAAAGTGATTGTTGAATTTTTGACACAATTAGGTAGTTCGTCGATTCATTTTGCAAAATAATTGCGATTTTGGCTTAAAAAGATACCAAAAAACAAAAATAATTTTCGACTTAATTGGGTAGTTTTCTGGATGAAAAACGTGCTAAAACAGTCAAAAAAGCTAGAAATTATGTAATTTTGGATCTAATTGAGGCTTTTCGGACTAAAAAAACCATCGAAAAAGGCAAAAATGGCAAAACTGTGCAAAATAATTGCGTTTCTGGCTTGGAAAAATAATGTTACGAGTATTTCCGACCTCATAAATTAGTTTTTGGGCTTATCTTTGACGTAGTTTTGTTGTTTTTTTTTTTTGTAAGCATGTAAGCAAGTCTTAGAAATATCAGTGATGACAGTCGAGAAAATTCAATTTATTTCGATCGAAAATTTGACTTATTTCAAGTCTCAAATACTGAAAAAATCCTTTCACAAATTCCAGCTTCATAATGCGAAATTCTTTTTGTGTCGGAACGACGGATTTTCTCTTGAATAATCTCAGACGCAGATGGAGCTTGTTAACATTATTAAAATTTGATTGCTGGTAACAAATTAATTGGAAACTTTAGCTTCTTTTGATTCGTTACAATCGAAATAAAAATGAAAAGTTTCAATGGATGTTATTAATTAATTGAAGAAAATGTAAAGGCGATGCAGTCTTTTGATTCTGAAATAGTTCGTCAATAACATTTGCGAATTGTGTTGCAAACTAGAGAACTGAATTAGGGTGCGCCCGGGAAAGGGGGCCACAGGGGCCACCTTGACTTAATTAGCGCTTCAATTTTTCCATACGTGGACCACAGTTCTTTGAAG
The DNA here is from genome assembly GCF_015345945.1 of Tribolium madens. Classification (NCBI taxonomy): domain Eukaryota; kingdom Metazoa; phylum Arthropoda; class Insecta; order Coleoptera; family Tenebrionidae; genus Tribolium; species Tribolium madens. The sequence goes on from NW_025401063.1 coordinate 2,201,499, forward strand.
TCACCCCAATATTGACACCTGATAGCTATGTTTCCTATAATTGGTAATTACAACCGGCTCAAATATCAAAGCCACAGCCATGTTACGTGATTATTGGCAGAATTAATTAAAACGTCGAAGACAATTAGAGTAAATAACGTTACAAATATCAAGCACAAGCAATAAAAGTTAGTTTTTCTTCAGTCTAATTCAAAGTCAAATGTTAAAAATTGAGTAAAACGGAAAGAATATAGGACCCAAAGCAGGTCCCTACGGGTCACTTTGCTCGTCTTCCTCATAATTAGCTTAAGCTAAACTAAAACCACAAAATTGTGCTTTTAAATAAGACCACGTGAGCAGTCTTGGTTTATTCACAGTGTTGCCAGGTGTGGTGAAATTTCACCAGGTCATTTTCGTAATAGTCTGGTGATTTTGTGAAAACTTTTGTAAAAATTCTAATATCTGGTAATTTTTTGGAAATGAAAAAACTGTTTTTCGAGCATTTTTCACGTTTTCATCCAGAAACTTGATTATTTCGTCACATTTTTTCAAAAAAGTCGAAAAACCACCAAAATGGTTAAAAATCTTTGCGTTTGTTTTTTTACAAGATTTTATTAAACAGGATCGAAAATAACAATTAATTCTTGGTCTTCGAATACTTTTTCTGTTAGAAACACAATTATTTCGCAAAATTTCGTTAAAAACAATCCAAAAATTCAACAAAAAACGGCGTTATTTTTGCCCTTTTCAAGTGTTTAAGCACGTTTTTGAGGTAAAAAGAAAGAAAATTCTAAAATTTTCGTTGAAGCAGGCAAAAAAATTACAAAATTAATCGAAAGTGATATTATTATTATTAGCTCGTTTCGCTCGACTAATTTTGTTTTTGAATCTGAGGCTCATTTATTTTGCAAAATCTTGTCCAAACACGCTTAAAAATCAAAACAATTGATATTGATGTTATTTTGAATCTCAGATTTTTCACTAGATTTCGCTAAAACAAACTAAAAAAAACTAGAAATTAAGTCTAGAATTACATTATTTTTGCATTTCTCGAGTATTTTAGCACATTTTTCAGCTAAAAACGCAATTATTTCGCTAAATTTTGTTGAAAACAAGCCGAAAAATCACAGAATTGATCCGAATTGCATATTTTTAATTTTTTTCAAGAGTTTAAGCGGATTTTTAAGCGTTTTTTCGCGAGATATAGCCATACAAATCGTAATCTGGTAAAAATTTGGCAAATTTTTCAACTCGGATTTGGTGAATTTTATGTTTTTGATCTGGCAACACTGTTTATTCAGTTGGAAACACTGCTTGGGTGCCGCCTCTCGGGAGTCTGCATCCAAAAATTTACGATCCTCGTGAAATAAAACCACAACTATTTATATTCCACTGATGCGTCTTGAATAAACATATAATCCTTAACTTTTTATTTTTAACTTACCTGGTCATTATTTTTGCATTTTTCGCATATTTCGATAAACTTGATGATGTCGTTGAGTGACGGCGCTTCGAACTCCTCCACGTCGATCCTCGTCCACCCCATTTGGGGGAAGTCCCCGATTGGGGGGAGTTTCTCGGGCGATAGGGTGACCAGATGGGCAATGCCCTCGCGGCGCAAAAACTCCAAATTGTAAACGGTTTGGGGCCACGCCATGCAGGCCAACTCCCCCTCCACAAACCAGGAGAAGTTGTACGGGGGAATAACGAATTCACTCATTTAATTAAAAAAATTCAAAGCAACAAAAATATTTTTGGCTAATTGTGGGCTCGCGTTCACGGCCAGTGCCAAGCGAGAAATTTAGTCTTGTAGGCAACCAAACGCTCACCTACAAATTTCAGTTGCTATTCATAACAATTTGAAAGAAGCTTTAATCAGATTTTTTCGAATTTTTATTTTTTAATTTTTTTATTTAATTGTGGTTGCAAAAACGTGGAAAAATTCCTTCTCGTGCATACAGATGAGGAAACGGATCTATAGATCCGTTGCATTACAAATAATAAGTGCAATGTCGCCAACCACGCCTCGAAAAATCAACCTTGACGCGATTTTTACCACATTTGCGAAAACATATTGTGCATTTATCGGCCGTGAGTCTTGTTTCCGGCTTCCAGTTTGAAACAATGAACTTCTCTCCCTTAATAAATCATCGAAATAAGGCCAAGAAATAATTGTTATAAATTATGCATCAGGAATTTCACTCGAAACGCGATTAATTTCAATCAATTTGAATAATAAGTTGGACCGAAATGATTTTTCTAATTTTGCTGCGCCCGATTCCGATTGTTTTAACTCAAGAGCGTACTTACCTGATTTATTCCGAAGTCTTATTCAAGTTTTGTCGAAATTCTGAGGGGATCGCGGCATAGCCGTTTCCCCCACAATAATAGAAATTCTTTCAAAAAGCGTGTTTTTATTATATTAAATAAAAAAGTGTATAAATAAATTACAACAAGTCAACTAGTATTCCTCCTCCTCGTAGCCGAAATACTCCTGTTCTTCCTCCCCGTCCTCCCGGTGCTGCCTCAACATCTCCAATAAACCGTTCTCTTCGACCGTTTCTTCAACCGTGTTGTCCTCTTCTTCGTAATCTTCCTCCAACTCTTCTTCTTCTAGAAACGTAAAAATCATAAACTTGTATGAAAGTCGTTACTCATTACCTGGATCGTCTTTTTTCTCCGGTGTTTTCTCCTCAACCAGCGGTAACCCACCATTGACTTTTTTATCTTTTTTATTCCGTCCCAAAATTTTGATATTTGCGGGAATTTCGGGAGGTTCAAGTCGCGGCCTAGAATAATCCCGATTTTAATTAAGCTGCCGGAAGGCACGAATGAATTGATCCAAAAGCAGTTTATTATTTCTTCATATTCGATATAACCTCGTCGAGTTGATTAAAGGGATTTCTTCGCAATTACGGACACATAATTGGGTGTTTCATTGATTATAACAATCACATGGTGGCCTTTACGAGGGTCACGTTTACTTTTGATTGAAAATGAAACAATTATTCAGAAAAATTCATGTCATTGAACTGAAATACCGTTGATAAAAAATCGAATTATTTCCCTAGTTGGTAACTTTCCAATAATAATTAAAAACAAATTTTGGGCCTAGTTTTATTTGGGAAAAAACCGACAACAACGTAATGAAAAAATTCCCCGCTGATATTTTTACGACAAGAAATCAATTTAAAGTTATTTCGGGAAATTAATAAAAGTCGAGTAATTTTCACGACCACTTATTTTTAGCGATAATAAAGATCTAGGATTTGATCCGATTTTAAATTTTAATAAGATTGATCCGATAGAAATTGCAAAACGCGTGTCAATCGTCTCGACGAGCAATTTTCTGGCAAATTAACCGTCAGATGAATCACTTTTGGGGCTTGTGAGACTCCAAGTCATCCATCAAACCCGCAAATGTATTCACAAAACGTGAAACTGATTCGATAATTACGACATTAAATATCACAATCATGGTATTTGTAATTGTTAACGCCCACAAGCAACTCACTCGAAAAACAACAACTGATTCGATTTTCAAATTTACTGAAACTTTCCAATTGCTTTCATGTCGGAACAAATTTCATTCTCTCGCTCGTAATTTTTTTTTCGACTTTAGTACTCATACAAATTTCATTCCACTTTCCTCGTCTATAAATAAGTAGCGAGTGGCAGCACTGCATCTTGCAAATTAACCAAATGTCGCCGGCAGATCCCGGGATAGTTACCAACTAAATAAAACAAAATCGTTAACTCCGAAAAAGAAAATATCGCTTTCCGAGATAATCCGTTAAAAATAATGCGAGTGAAACGTGCCTCGCTTTCCCCGAATGCAAAATTAAAAACATTTTGTGTTTTTGATTTGTTTTTTTTTTTTGGAGTGATTTGTTTGAAAACTCACTTTTTCGCGGCCGCTTCGTCCTCGCCGCTCTTCAGCGAGGCATTCAGACTCTTCAAGACGTCGTAATTAATCTTGGAGGAGATTTTCTTCTCTTGGAGAATCTTCTCGATGGCCTCGCCGGCCGAATTCGTGGGTCCGATCGGTTTGCGTCGCACATTTCTTCGTTTCTTCTTCTCGGGTTTGCCTTCTTCGCGTTCTTTTCGCAATTTTTCCGCTTTCACTAAAAAATATCGACGTGTGTGTGACGAAAATCGGAGCTCATGTCGGCTCTAATAAGCCGGAAGAGTGTCAGCACCTCTGACATGAGGGAAATGGTAATGTTCGTGGTGATAATGGAGAGGAGTCTCGCGTTGTTTGCTTCGAATTGTGGGTGGAAATCGAGACGACAGTTGCGAGGGTGGGACAGATGAACACGGAAATGGCGTAATTATAGCACGAGGGCTTGAAAGACAATGAACTGACTGACCCGTGATTAATGCATTATGCAGCGTGAATAAATAACAACAAAACCATTTTTACTTTCACGACTTTTCGGGGTGAAAACCACACGCAATTATTACACGGCTTGTTAGCTTTCCACTTTACATCAATTTTAAAACCGGAATTTTTCCGATTATTTACAACCGACTCGGGATTTTAATAATATGTCACTTGCAAAGGGTGTTGTTAGTGAGTGCAGTTGGGCTATTTGAAAAGCGAGTCTCGAAGACATGCAATGGATTCAATAGAAATCTGTAATTAAGCGATTTAACTAATTTACGTAATCCGAATATTGCGTTTGCTAAGGAGACAAGAAATGGATCCGATTGAGACGTCCTTTAATAAATCCTGATTCCGTAATTAGGGAAAATGATCTAATTCTCAAATGTGTGCGAGTTAATTGCACAACTAATTAAATATTAATAATAAACAAACTAATTGTACCACGTGCAGATTGACCTCGTGGTAGTGTCATGTTTTTGTTGGTAGAACGTGCAAAACGTGCGTTTTAAAAATAGAAAGAAAGGAATATTTGAAAAAATTTCCAGTGGCGAACACGAAAAATCTTTATGCTTTAAAAACAGTATAAAAAGCGCAAAATAGAAAAAAATTAGAAATTTGATTTAGTTAATCCTGAAATTTTAAAGAACTAAAACTTTCTCTTTTTGGCAGAAATTACTAAACGGGTTACTGCTTCTTCTGGTGTTGCTTCCATAATTGGTGCAAAAACCAAAAAAAA
>NW_025401063.1:2207500-2263915 GCF_015345945.1 Tribolium madens
ATAATTCGTTTATAAGTTGCGTTTCTGGTATTCGGGTCACGTTTCGATTTTGCGATAACGTTAATTCGAACCCATAATTTCTGGATTTATATGAATTTGAATTTAATCGCATCCAATTTGTGAATGTGCCAACTGGAAGTTCCGCGGAAGGGTAAAATTCAATTAATCAGTAGCACGACGTGGTTATAATCGATGATCGCGCTGCTGAATGTATGACACAATATAAAAGAGGTTTTAAATAAACGTTTTAAGCGACAATAAATGACTAAAATTAACGAAATTGCAAAAGGCGAACGGATCGCTGATTGATGTAATTTAATGTAGAAACTTCCTGGACGATTCTTCCTAAAAGCCAACAAAGCACGCCTTTCATTACCCAACAATGATAACAATTAACTATTAGACAATTACCACTCCTCCCTTAGACTAATTCGCAAATTCAAAGTACTTAGATAATTGAATGCAAGTTGCATAAATCTCGGGCGCGTCTTTGCAAATTAACTCTCGATTTTGCTGCTTGAAAAAATCTCTAACGAAACGTTGACGTCACTCGTGGGCTTTTTAGATATTAAATAAATGTCGAAAGGAATTTTCTTTACTTACTTTTTTGCGCTTCCAAAAAGTCAGCATTTCGCTCCAACCAAATGGCGTTTTTATTTTGCGATTCGTGCTCGCTCATAATATAAGAATCTAATTCTTCGTCGTCGATATCGTCGAAGGTCATGTCCACGTCTAGCGGCTGCGGCGGCTGCACGGCATTTGAAGTGTCCTCCAGAGAACTGGCCAGACCCATACTGGCGATATCCGGACCTAAACATTATTTTTTGAGAAGAAAAACMCGCGGTAACCGTCAATAATGACAGTTACTAACAGTAACCGCGATTGCCCATTAAKCAACAGTCGCAAAAAGGGTTACCACACAAAAATGACAGTTACGATAACCGTCAAACAGTTACCATATCTTACTAACTGTCAATAAATGAGAGTTGTTTGGCCAGTTGTTAGCCAGACCCATACTGGCGATATCCGGACCTAAACATTATTTTTTGACAAGAAAAACATGCGGTAACCGTTAATAATGACAGTTACTAACCATAACTGCGATAACAACTTGTTGCCCATTAAGCAACAGTCGTAAAACGGGTTACCACACACAAATGACAGTTACGATAACCGTCAAACAGTTACTACATCTTACTAACTGTCAATAAATGAGAGTTGTTTGGCCGTTACGTTGCAAATGGCAGCAATGAAGTATTCTTTGATTATGTGAAAATGTTGTATCTATGATKATAGTTGGCAAAATTGACAGTTACGATATAAAAATAACCGTTAATAATGACAGTTACCGTAACCGCGATAACAATCTGTAGGGCAAGAAATAACAGTCGTAAAACGGGTTACCACATGATTGAATTACAAAGTTACCACACTGGTAAGGGTCAAGAAATGAGAGAATGACAGTAATTAAGTATTGTTTGATTTTGTGGAAATGTATCCATGGTGATAGTTGTCAAAATTGACAGTTATTACCCGTAACTATAGTAGCCGTCACATCGTAAGAATTTATTGGGTGAGGGTTAATCAAAATCACAAGGTTTTTAAATGTTCATTAAAACGTTATTTACATTTTCAACGTTTTACTTTTGAAAAGCAAATCCACAAAGGACGCGTCCGGAAAATAATAAAACGCTTTAATAAATAATTTATTAAAAAATTATAATTTCAAACGACTTATTTTGACTGAAATTTTTGAATCGCTGTAATTTTTCCACTAGCCTTGTTTTCTTTGTAGTCATAAATGTCCAAACACAATAACGAATACCACTTATCCCTTGTAATTGATTTTCATGTTTTAGAATATTATTTTACAAATATTGTTGAGCATCTCCGCATTATGGATTATTGTTTACATGTCGAACACTTTGACGGCAATTAATCATTTTTATTCGCATTGTGCTCCTTTATCCTTAATTTCTTTTTACTGGTAATTTAACTCGTGTTTTTTTTAGATAATGAATTAATCACTCACCCAATTCCTTGACCGKTTCTTTTCCAATTTGGGGATCGTCGATCGCCTCCTCTTGAATAATCTGATTGATGGTCCCCATMGTCGACTCCTGAATAAACCGATTGGTCTCCTGTATCTCCTCCGTGTCCCTTTCCTTCTCTRCAACATAAAGCACAGCCTCGAGCCAACTTAATTAACACACCACCGACTTCGTCCAAAATAAGAGCGTTTTCAAYCCGCCAAACTTTGATTTTTGTCAACACAACGACCGGAAAAATTACTCGCCCGACACGAAAACGCTTACACTTCACCGGAGTGCTTCGCTTTGATACTTACTTTTTCTCGATTTCATTTTCGCATCTCTATTCAACTGCATCTCGATCTCTTGCTGGAGTTCGGTTATACTCTCAGCCTCCTCTTCCATCAACTGCGACACAAAAATCAAGCAAACACACACAAAGCGACAAGATTATTTACCCTTTGAAGACGCTCTTTGTCCTTTTTACGCGCCGCCTTGAACGACGGCGGGTCCTGCTCCTCCTCTAGGTCTACGGTCATRAACTCCTCCAGCGTCAGGGCGCTGCTCGGGGTGTCCCCGAACTCGATCAGTCTACCAAACATGAAGAAATCAACTCTGSCCGTGATTATTATGACAGTTACTGATTTGGTTGGTTTTCTCAGCAACCGTCAACAAGCTAAAGTAACCACGTTAACGGTTATTCTGCTCAAAAATAAATAAAAAACAACGCTAATTGTAATTCACACTGTTCTTAGTAACCATTARCAAAYATAGTAAAAAGTATAGTTAACTACGTTAACTGTTACAAATGACGGTTATTTTGCTTAGGGTGCCCACGAACTCGGTCAGTCCACCAAAAAATGGAAAGAAAAATAACCCTAATCGTAGTTACTACGAAAGTTACCGATTTGGTAGTAATTCACGGTTTTCTTAGTAACCATTAGTAAGTTTAAGTGAAAAATATAGTCTGTAACTACGTTAGGAATTGCAAATGACGGTTACTGTTCTTAAGGTGTCCCCGAACTCGATCAGTGTACCAAAAATTGGAGCAAAGCAAACTTAATCCTAGTTACTATAACAGTTTAGTATTTGGTAGTTATAATTCACGGTTTTGTTAGTATCTAACCGTCAATAAGCTAAGGTGAAAAGTATAGTTAGTAGCTATGTGAACGGTTTCAAATGATGGTTACTCTGCTTAGGAGTCCCAAAAAATGAAAAAAAAAATTTGGTTGTAATTCACGGTGTTCTTAGTTAACCATTAACAAACCAAAGTAAAAAGAATAGTTTGTAGTTAACCGTTGCAAATGACGGTTACTTTACTTAGAGTGTCCGCGAACTCGTTCAGTCCGCCAAAAAATGGAAAAAAATAATCCTAATAGTTTTTACTATGACAGTTACCAATTTGGTTGTTATTCACGGTTTTCTTAGTAACCGTTAACAAGCTAAAGTGAAAACTATAGTATTTACCTAAATTAAGCATTGCAAATGACGGTTACTGTCCTTAAGGTGTCCCCGAACTCGATCAGTTTACCAAAAATTGGAACAAAGCAACGTTAATCCTAGTTACTATGACAGTTACTAATTCGGTAGTTATAATTGACASTTTTCTTAGTACTTAACCGTCAACAAGCTAAAGTGAAAWGTATAGTTTGTAGCTATGTTAACGGTTCCAAATGACTRAATTACTCTGCTTAGGAGTCCCAAAAATGAAAAAAAACAACTAATCAAAGTAACTATTATAGTTCCTGATTTGGTTGTAATTCATGGTGTTCTTAGTAACCATTAAGAAACCAAAGTAAAAAGTATAGTTTGTAACTACGTTAATAGTTACAAATGACGGTTACTTTACTTAAGGTCTCCGCGAACTCGGTCATTCCACCAAAATATGGAAAAAAATTATCCTAATCGTAGTTACTATGACAGTTACCGATTTGGTTGTTATTCACGGTTTTCTTAGTAACCGGTAACAAGCTAAAGTTAAAAGTACTTACGTAACTACGTTAAGCATTGCAAATGACGGTTAATCTCCTCAAGGTGTCCCCAAACTCGATCAGTTTACCAAAAAATGAAATAAAGCAACCCTAATCTTACATACTTTGATAGTTACAATTTGAGGGTTATAATTCAAGGTTTTCTTATTACCTAACTGTCAACAAGCTCAAGTATAGTTTGTAGCTATGTTAGCGGTTACAAATGACGGTTATTCTATACAGAGAGTCCCTAAATTCGATCAGTGTGTTTGAGAATGACTAAATAACCGTAATTATCATGACAGTTACTGCTTAGGTAGTAACTATCAAGAAACTAAAGTTAAATGTGCTATTGTTAGTTGTGTTAACGTCCTGCATCATTTGTTTATATAGTGGATCACGAGTTGAGGACAAATAAAAGACTTTTCCTTAAATAGCCGACGTTTCGAAATTTTATTATTTCATCATCAGGGCTTATAAGAAAATTACTAAGTGAGAAGTTTTTTTATAAAATGATTTTTCATCATTTTTGTCAATTGTATGTGGTTGAAGGTAGCACTTATAACTATTGAAAACTATAGCATATTACGTAAATTAGTAACACATTATTAAATCGACAAAACAGTTAAAATTGTGTATAAAATGACGAGAAGTGTCTTAGTGGTAAACGTTAAATGTGCTATTTGTAACTACTTAACCGTTACAAGTGGCGGTTATTCTGCGTGTAACTGTTACAAATGACGGTTACTTGTGTCCCCGAACTCGTTTACCAAAAAATGAAATAAAGCAACCCTAATCTTACTTACTTTGATAGTTACAATTTGGTGGTTATAATTCACGGTTTTCTTATTACCTAACTGTCAACAAGCTCAAGTATAGTTTGTAGCTATGTTAGCGGTTACAAATGCCGGTTATTATGTACGGGGTGTCCCTAAATTCGATCAGTGTGTTTAGTAAATGACTAAGTGACTAAGTAATCGTAATTATTATGACAGTTACTGCTTAGGTAGTAACCATCAAGAAACTAAAGTTTAAAGTTCTATTTGTAACTAGTTAACCGTTACAAGTGACGGTTATTCTGCGTGTAACTGTTACAAATGACGGTTACTTGTGTACCTTTTTCTTAGGGTGGACTCGTGCACTTTGACGATTTTGACGATGTCGCTGGCCGAGCGTCCGAATTCGTGCAATCTTGCGGCGATGAGTAAAGCTGTGGATAGAAACGGTGTTGTAAAAATTCAATTTGTTGATGAAAAATTGCGTCGATTACCTGCCCCACATAGTCCTGAAGGACGTCGGCCCGAATGTATCGAGTCCCTTTTCATCCTTTGCACAAGTCTGAGGGCGGTGTTGGCGACCTGTTGTGTTTTCGAACCGAATTCCAGCTTAGCAGCGAAGCGTAAAATATAGAGGCAAGGGTCTGAAATCGATCATTTGGTGTGATCTTTGCTTACGAGAAAGTGCGATGGTTTTTTATTGTATGAGAGGGAAAAGTAGGCTCAATATCTCGAAAAATACTCATCGTAGAGCATTTTAACCAGTTGCATTGTGTGAAAAAACATATTTCGAACATTTTCAGGATTTTTCAGAAATAATTTCATTTTTTGCAATTTTGTGGCTGTGTTTTTATTGTGAGAGAAAAGTTCACACGACCGGAGGTTACAAGAGAGAAAAAGTAGAGCAGCCGAAAAATCGAGAGAAAAACCATTGAAATGAATTGTGTTGGTAGTTGCAAAACGTGTAGTACCATTGCGATGGTACTAAAGTTCAACGTAATTATTACTGTTTAATTTATTACTGTTTCTCGCGTAAATTATTTTAATTAATTCGCTTCTGTAATTTTATGGAGCATGAAATTCCGGCGAAATTTTTCTAAAATGATGAATTTTCATCAGGTACTTTCATACTTTCTCGATTTTGAATTGTGGGTCAGCAATGCGAACACAGCCGCCTGTCAAAATTTGATTAATCAACTGCATATACAGTGAAACCTCGCCTTGTGATTTTTCTAAACTGATGTATACAATTATTTAAATCAGAGTCAATTACTTTTGAATGTGGCTCTAAGGCAGTGATGCAGACATTTTCATGACATTACATTCACTCAACGTGAAATAGTAGATTATACAGGGTGCGCCAGAACTCGCGCCACAGAGAAAAATTCCATATAAGGTAAGATACCAGGAACATGGAAAAAATGTTAAAAAACATATCTGTAATGAGAGTTATGAGAGTTTAAATTTTGCACTTTGACTATATTTATTTCTGTTGAAAAATAATTTTTTCAAGTTTTTTTTGCTACAGTCTATTAGAAGCTCTATTCTAAATTGTAACTTTGTTTAATGTTATTTGTGGTTTCTATTGGCAAAATTTTTGTACCTTTACTAAATAATTGTAAAAAAAACATATACAAGATCATCAGTATCATTAAATAGACATAAAAAAATGTCAAATGTCAAAAAATATATGTCAAAAGTTTTTGACAGATAGAATTTTTTAAACATTTTTTTCATGTTCCTGGTATCTTATCTTATTTGAAATTTTTCTCTGGGGCGCGAGTTCTGGCGCACCCTGTATACCGAGGTGGGAGGTGTTTCATTACAAAGGTGAAATTTGATGACCAACGCGGTGAGGTGAGATGAAGCAACGACCACCAAGGTTTCTATATTATTTTATTCACAATCATCCTCCCTAAGGAACACAAAATCAATAAAGAATTTATCAAATTTTGACAAACATCATATTACATATCAACTGATAAGGAAGTGACCACTTCCCAACCTYAAYCTAAAATTTCATATCATGAAATGTCATACTTTCCAACTTTTCAYATGCAAAGTAATAATACTTTACGATTGTGAATAAAATAATTAAAAATCCTTTTCATTTGTAATAGACATTAAACAATAATTAACAACATTAAAACCTTGTTTGCGGTAATTGCGCATCGATAATCCTCATGTATTTTGATTTTTCTCTGAATTCGCTGAATTGAATTATTTCATAAACAAAAAAACGTGAACCTTGCAAATAACTAGAATTCGTGCTGGAAGAAAGCGTTTAAAATAATTGCAGTAATTAATAACAAATAAATAATGAATTACTAGGTTTATTAATCAAATGGAAAAGTTCGCGAGAGAGATAAACAATCAAAGTGGTGGCTTTAAACCCGAAATAAAGTTTAATGTTCTTGAGAAATAAAGCTTTAATTGTGATGGAAGATTATGAACCCGCGAACCTGAAATAATTTTAAGAGGCTTTTAGTGCGTTCAAACCCAAAAAAAGCGATCAATTTTTTCGACCACATGAAAATGAAACTTTCCAATTTCACTTTCAAAGAAAGACGACCTTGAATTTCATTTTCTAATAGTGTTTCTGTCAAGTTTAATTAATTAAATTTCGTTTCCGAGAATTTTATTTACTTGACTCACGCTTCAACTATCTGTAGTTTTATGCAGTTTTATTATCATTCAAGGTGATGTTTACAAACAACAAAGTTTGAGAAAAACGTTAAAATATGAAAAGTACGTTAATAGATAACTCACACACCGTTTTGGTATTTGAAATCGAATTTTTGGAGGGATAATTCATTGCGAGTAATAAAGATAAGGAGCAATATTTTACGAGCAAACACTCAAACAAAAGTACATTTTTCTTGTCCTACGAGAAAAATACAGTTCTCTCGATGTTTGCTTTGTTATCTCGGCGGCGGACGATCGATACGCGCCGGTTAAAACCCTATCAAAAAATTAACAATTTTGTTTTTGGAACACAATGTAATTTAGAAAAATTTTTTTTCACGGTCAGTTGCGAGTCCTTTGTAGTCACACTTTTTACAATACAATACAATTGTCACATGGAAAAAACCGGTTGAAAGGTCGTCCGTAACGAAAACAGGAATTTTTAATTAGTGGAGACGATTCAGCATTTCTCGACGGAAGTCGAATTTTTGACGAAATTGTGCAAGAAAATGTTTCAACAATTTTAATATCGGATTCAAATCGCGTCGTGTTTATTTGTAACTACTTTCCCTTGGTGGTCTAAGGCATATAAACGGTTTGAATTGACTTAATTTGTAATTAATTCCAAACAATGAGACGTTAAACGTTAAATACATCGAAATTGGTTTTTCATTGCTAGCAAATATTCCAGCATTGTGTAATTTGATTGTCGTGTCAAAAGTCACGTAAAATTTTCGAAAACTCGTCAAAATTTCCCAACGAATCAATCGAGGAAGTGGCTCCGTGGAGTGTAACGAAGTCTGATAAAAGCTGACCTACTTCCAGCGTAATATCCATTTCGTGTTGGCTTTCTTAAGGGCCGATGGTTTTTACGAGGTGACATACCGGAGGGCACCTTTGTAACGTATTCGATTACATTAGTTGCTGACAGGTCGTTGACTTGAGAAAATATGTCAGTAATGAACAGTTAGTTTGGCAATAGATGCTTAGCAAGTACCGTTTCGGTGATGCTGTAATCAATGTCCTTGACTGAATTTCAAATTTCGGCTCGAACAATTTTTTCAGGGGAGTGAAATTGCAAGTCACGCTTACTTTGCCGAGACCGATTTACGTTCACTCGTAGTTTTTTCAGTTTTGTAATGGCACTTGTTACAGGATACCTGCTTTCTAAAGTCTAGTTTAGCAATATCGAAATATTGTATATTTATAGTTTATCGAGATTTTGCGATTCAATGTCGATGTGGTTGATTTTAATGACCTGAAATTGCAATGTCAGTGCAATTTTCGATGGCAATGTCATTTTTTCGGCGATGATTCGATAAATTTGCCGAGTCATAGTGAGCAAACAAATCATCTGTTGCTAAATTTTAACAATCACGCGGTGTGGCATTAACTTTTTAAAAATTCTTGCAACGATTGTATAAATAGTTAAATAAATGGGGACGCCATTAGCGTTTCTTTTGCAACGGATTTTTGACGAGGATGATGTGATGTATGCAAATGTGTAACAACATTGAAATGTTGTCCACATGAGAAAAATTCTTATAAGGAAAATGATAATTGTTAGTTCCTGTAAGTAAAGGTCGCTGTTTTGCAAGTCCGGAATTTAAAACGGATTTATGAGACACTGAATGCATTACAAAGTAACAAAAAAAGTCCATTATTGAGAATTTAATATTCCTAGAAGTAGTACTGAGAGACATAAAATTCTCCACTAATGTTTATTCCAAATTGCTAACAGTAAAGTTAAAAACATCCTTTGCTAGGTTGTAATGATTTAACTATTTAACCGAGTTGTCTATTGCATTTCTTACAGATTTTACAATGTTGAAATTTTAATGTTAAACAGCAAACTAAATGCCAGTTATTTAGCATCATTTCTTTAAAAAATCATCAGAAATCTGAGTGTTAAATGAAACGGCAATTTGGGACAAAAATGTTACGTGAATTTTGAAATAGATTTCTCAAATTGGCTTTTTTGTGTTAAAAAGCAGTATTTTACGTAGTGATAACGTCTAGAATAGTAAAAATATCAACAGAACTCTAAACTAAATACATATTTAGTTTAGTTGTTGACAATTTTTTGCTCCACATTTTGATCCTCTTTCTGCTTATTGATCCAATGATCTACCGCAATTTGCAACAGATTTTTTATTTTTAATCAAAAACATATCAAAAACCTTCTTATTCACCATAATAACTCTCAAAAAATGTTTAATGAAGAGGCCATTTCGAACAAAAAATGTTGCTTTTTAGCTCTATGCTTTTTAACATATTTTTTTATCTACGAAGATTTTGAAATTATACAGGGGTGTTTCAGAACTCGCGCCCCAGAGAAAAATTCAAAGTAATATAAGATACCACAAACATGGAAAAAATTCACACTCTATTTATTGTTCAAATTTCGTTCTTAGTGAGTGGTGTTAAAAAAAACATTATTTTAAGGAGTTATAGCTAGAGAGAATTAAAATAAGGAGCAAAAAATGTCCACGGACCTCTGTAGTCGAAAATAATGATTTTACAGAGTTGAAATTTTTCAGTTAAAAAAAAACTCAAAAATCTTATTATTCACTCTAATAATTCAAAAAGTGTTTAAATCTTTGCTTTTTCTGTAATTTTTTTACAAAGATGTTGAAATACATACATAGTTCACAAATTTTGCACTTATTTGTGCTAAAACACAACATTTTAGGTAATTATCTTTAGAGACAATAAAAATAAGAAAGAACATTGGCAAATTTTTGCTCCACATTTTAACCCTCTTTCTGTTTATTGATGTGCTTTTCTACAGCAATTTGCAACAGATTTTACTATCTTGAAATTTTATTATTAAAATGGTCGATTAAATTTCAGTTTTTGACATTTTTTATCATCGAGTCTAGTGAGTTTTTCAGTTAAAAAATGGTCTTTGCTTTTTGTATACAGAGTGCGCCAGAACTCACGCCCTAGGGAAAATGCCATGTAAGGTAAGATACCAGGAACATGGAAAAAATGTTAAAAAAGTGTATGTAGAAAAATTTCGAAGTTATGAGAGTTTAAATTTTGCATTTTGACTCTATTTATTTCTGTTGAAAAAATAATTTTCCAAGTTTTTTTGCTACAGTCTATTAGAAGAGGAAACAAGGAAGCTGTATTCTAAATTGTAACTCTGTTTAATGTCATTTGTAGCTTTTATTGACAAAATTTTTGTACTCATCAGTATTATTAAATAGACATAAAAAATGGCAAATGTCACAAAAATAATTGTCAAAATTTTTTGATATAGAGTTTTTAAAACATTTTTTCCAAGTTCCTGGTATGTTATCTTACTTGAAATTTTTTTCTGGGGCGCGAATTATTGCGCACCCTTTATATGCGAATTTGATAGTGTAGTTCTACACTGCACCATTATTTCTACAGAACATTTACGAATCCGATAGTGTGAGATGTACACACCCCTATAATTTCCATTTTTTTTTAATTACGAAGATTTTTAAACAGATTTCACTTATTTGTGCTAAAACACAATATTTTAAGTTATTATTTTTAGAGACAATGACAATAAGGAGCAAAAATATCAACAATGACAAATTTTTGCTCCTCATTCTAACCCTCTCTGTGTTTATTGATCTGAATGTCTACAAAAATTTGCAACCGATTTTACAATGTTGGAATTTTAGTATTAAACAGTTTGTTGACAAGTTTTTGCTCCACATTAATCCTCTCTTTAGTTGTAATAAAAATTTTGTATTATTGTCGATGTTTTCGGCTGAGGCCCCGTTTTG
This sequence comes from Tribolium madens, assembly GCF_015345945.1. NCBI lineage: Eukaryota > Metazoa > Arthropoda > Insecta > Coleoptera > Tenebrionidae > Tribolium > Tribolium madens. The sequence goes on from NW_025401063.1 coordinate 2,218,726, forward strand.
TTTTGTTTATACAAGCAATTTTTGCAAAATTTTATTCACTTAATGTGATGCTAATTAACAAATAAATGCGAAATATCATTGAAATGCCAAAGCAAAAGAACACATTTAAGATTTTTCGGGAAAAAAATCGTAGGAAAAACTTAATTTGGAAACGTTTTGAAGAATAAATTTTAATAGCATTAGCAAAATAGATCTAGTTATTCTGAAATTCAAATTCTTGAGTCCTGATGTTATCGGAAAAAAACAGAATTTATTTTTCATAAATTCATATACAGACCACTCCTTATTTACCCACCGGTGAGTGACCCAAACAAAACCACCAAAAATCATAAATCAAATAAATTAGAAACTAGATCCAATTTTAATACAATTGACTCAATTAATTAGACGATGTGAAAAAAATCTTCCAAGGTCCCACCATTCCCATTACGCCGATTGTGGCTTCCACGAGGAAAATTTGTGAAAAACTGACGAGAAATGCAGAAAATAAATCGGTGGAAACCTGAAATCACCCGTCGACCTCAACATCTCGCAGCCTTGGTCGGGAAACTCGGTGTAAGTAGAAGTACTACTGAAGAAAGCACGCTTTATGTCGGCGTACCGTCAGTTCATGTGATTGTTTCGTCCAGGTGAGAGTGCTTGAGAAGTGCTTCGACTTGGTGATAGTTTGTAGTCTGCAGCGATTTCCCAAAATTGTGAATTTCTGCAGAAGTGCAAAACGAGTCGGATTTGTGACCACTTATCGCAAAAAGTGAGTGCATTTTCGGTTGTAGATGAAAAAAAAAGTGAAAGATTGGTCCCAATAATTAACCTTGCGGTAAACCAGACATTTTTCCACGCGTGTGCAAATTTGTTTTTTATTGGTTAATTGGAGAGTCGTGATAAACAAACAAAATAGTGTACCACTAAGCGATTTTTATTTCGCAATTGCGCCTCAAAATTACAAATTGCATACTTCGAAATGACAATATTTGCGTGATCAGCCTTCTACAGCAATTTAGCCTCCAGTCTATTCAAAAACGTGAGTAAATAATCGAGTAACGTCCGATTAATGTTGATTTTTCGTTTCAGACTCCTCAGAACCCATGTTTTAATCGAATTTTTTTGCTATGCTGGGTGCAGAGCAAGCTGGGTTGAATGCTGGGCGTCACGCTTTGGCCTGGGTACTAGGCCAGACCGATATTTGGTACCTATTGTACCGGTGCGCCAATTACGTTAGCAAAGGGCACGGTCAGTCACCCAGCAGTGTCTCCATCTTGGACAACCTCTTCACCCTGGACGACGACCATTTCGACCAGGACGAAGACGACCTGAACAACCAGTTCCTCCAAGGAAGAGGTTAGTGGACGACTTTCGATCGAAAATTTGGGACAATGCGATCGGATTTTTTTTCGAATTCGATTCAAACGAGTTTGGCTTGTTTTGCCGCTTGCGCTTTCATACTAAGATGGCCTTGAAGCGAAAATTTGCAAAAAGACGAAAAGAAAGTTCCCACAAAAATCACATCGGTTTTTTTCGTCCTAGAGTCGCAACACTACTTTCCACTTTAGATAAGCAATTGATTGTTTTCTATTTTGTTTGTTTGAAAAAAAAAAAACGATTACGAAATCAATTCCGGTTACCCAAACTTCCAAAAAAAAGCTCCGGAATTTGTAAATAAATTGAAAAAACCAGTCGTAGACTTTTGCTCTTTAGTGCAATATTTAAATACTGGTCAATTTTATTGTTTTTCAAATGATATTTTCAATAAAGCGGCTTTTCGTTTGTACCTTAGGTTTAAGGACTCGAAACTAGAAACAGTGGTCAAATCCTATCAGATTCGCAAAAGTGTAGTGGAAATAATGTGGAGCTCGCGGCATAGCCGCTTGCCCCCATACGAAACTCACACTACCGAATTCGCAATTTTTTTATGAAAATTTTGAAAATCTCACACAATCGGATTCGCAAATGTTATGTAGAAATAATGGTGTAGTGTATAGAACTCATACTATCAAATTCGCATATACAGGGTGTGTCAGAACTCGCGCCCCAGATAAATACTCTTATTTCTTTTAAATTTCTGTGCTATTTCTATCATTTTCCTCTGCTGATTCTATTTTACAATTTTTATTTTATTTCAGTTTTAATTGTTATTTTTTAATTCGATATTGATTCTACTTTTTTTCGATTCTTATTCTAATTCTATTTTATCTTTGCTATCTTTTTTTTTAATTTACACCCATTCTAATCTTCTGCTATTTCCATTTTATCCAAATTACATACCCGTCCTATTTTTTTCTTTTTTCTATTCAATATCTGTTCTGTTTCTTTTTTTTTTCGTCTTCTAATCCTATTCTCTTTGTGTTTTATTTCTGTTGTTGTTTTATTTAAATTATACAGGGTGTGTCAGAACTCGCGCCCCAGATAAAAATTTCAAGACAAGATACCAGGAACATGGAAAAAATATTTTAAAAATTCTATCTGTCAAACAATCTTTACACATATTTTTTGACATTTGCCATTTTTTTATGTCTATTTAATAATACTGATGAGTACAAAAATTTTGTCAATAAAAGCTACAAATGACATTAAACAGAGTTACAATTTAGAATACAGCTTCCTTGTTTCCTCTTCTAATAGACTGCAGCAAAAAAACTTGGAAAATTATTTTTTCAACAGAAATAAATACAGTCAAAATTTAAACTCTCATAACTTCGAAATTTTTGTACATACACTTTTTTAACATTTTTTCCATGTTCCTGGAATCTTACCTTACATGGCATTTTCCCTAGGGCGTGAGTTCTGGCGCACCCTGTATACAAAAAGCAAAGACCATTTTAAAAAATGTTAAAAACTGAAATTTAATCGACCATTTAATACTAAAATTTCAACATTGTAAAATCTGTTGCATATTGCTGTAGAAAAGCACGTCAGTAAACAGAAAGAGGGTTAAAATGTGGAGCAAAAATTTGCCAATGTTCTTTCTTATTTTTATTGTCTCTAAAGATAATTACCTAAAATGTCGTGTTTTAGCACAAATAAGTGCAAAATTTGTGAACTATGTATGTATTTCAACATCTTTGTAAAAAAATTACAGAAAAAGCAAAGATTTTTTGAATTATCAGAGTGAATAATAAGAAGATTTTTTGAGTTTTTTTTAACTGAAAAATTTCAACTCTGTAAAATCATTATTTTCGACTATAGAGGTCCGTGGATATTTTTTGCTAAAAATTCTCTCTAGCTATAACTACTTAAAATAATGTTTTTTTTTTAACACCACTAAGAACGAAATTTGAACAATAAATAAATTGTGACTTTTTTCCATGTTTGTGGTATCTTGTGTTTGGGGCGCAAGTTTTGGCGCCCCCTGTATATGTTTTGTATATATTTACTATCGGATTCGCAAAATGAAATGAGAATGTATCCACAGCAACGCTTCTATTTTTTTATTTAAAATTTGTAGTGTCCTGGCCTCAAATCATTTGATCTTTTTGTTTTAAAATTATTTTCTATTTTAAAATGTTTGCACAATTAGAACATTTTTCAAGGTTTATTTTTGTAAAAAGATATTATGAATGAAAATATTATACAGGGGGCTTGGGCTTGTTTATAAATAGGAAAGTATTGCTTGTGTGTAGCAAAGGACGCGGGATTCGGATTTCTCGGATGACTTCCTGTCGGATATAACCAATTCCGGTTACCCGGATTTCCACAAAACAGTTTTAAAGTAAGCTCGGGACTTTCGTCCCGGTTTTTGGTAACAAAACGAAAAAAAGACAGGTCTTTAGAAACCTTAAAGAGTGTAAAAAACTAGACATTAAAAAGCACTTTTTTAAACCCCAACGACCGGCCTTTACTCGACGCTTATGAGTAATGCAATTATTAAATAGTGATATTGTCATAGAAACGAGATGTATCCATGGTTATAATACAAATTCATGTGCGTACGTACTCGTTTAATTAGCTTTTTTGTTGATTTTGTTAAGTTTTGTGGTGTTAATTTGATTCTGTGAAAAAGTGTTGCAAATGCGGGTAATTACGGGAGAGTCAGTTGCATGCTTTTATTTATTAATTGTGCAATTTTTATTTACCCATGTGAAACAGAAAATAAGACACAATAAATCAACGAAAACAATAATGTTTACTTATTAATAAAGGAAAAATTGTGCAACAACTTTCGAGTCACTTGAAATAAATGAAAAGCAATGTGCTACAAGACAAAACGACAAATTTTCTCATACATCTCGTGTAAATATCTCTCCTAATTAGAAAGTAAATTGTAAGTTGGAGTATTTTAGATTAATCGGTGCGATTAAGCTAACTTTAGGTCAGGTAATGCACTATTAGTGGTAATGATTCTAAGCATCATTACTAATAATTAAAAAAAAAACAAACGTTACATAATTAATTTTTTCTCGGTTTTTGCAAAATGTGCATCTAAATAAACTAAACCTTGAAATCGACGTCCTTGAATGCACTATAATTTGTGTTAAATTTACCAGGTCATTCGTTTCGTTAACGGTTTCATTGCAACACTGAATTAATTAAAACCGAAATAAAATTTCTTCGATTTATAGTAATTTTATAGTTGGCAATTCGGCTACGATCAATTTATTATGTAACAGCTYCAAGAATTGCCAAATGTTTCGATTAGGTCGTTGCACGTGAATCAATTAAAATCAGCGAAATTAGTTTAAGTTTATTCAGGATTTATTTTTAACAACTCCTAAACTAGATTTCGTCAGTTTTCTATCCACACAATGTAAAGTATGTTAACAGTTAGATCAATTGGCAACACTTCAACCGAATGTCACGGGAAATCGGTCGTTACTCATCGTGCTGTTATAACAATCCACGCTGACGTGAAAATAGCACATACTTTTCAAAAAACAAGGGTATTACATGTTTGCAACGATAATGTAACCAAACAAACGCACACATGTCCAGGAATAATAAACATTTTGTAAATAGCAGCTACACATACAGGGTGGACAAAAAGTAGGAACCTGTATACAAATTTGCTTCCAGAAAAAAAATATTGGTGAATGAAAAAACGCAACGTACCAAAAATCAAAAATTTTAATCTTAAGAATAGTTATTAATGTATCGAGGGAATAAAAAATAGCTTCTCTTATATATACAGGGTGCGCCAGAACTCACGCCCCAGAGAAAAATGCCATATAAGGTAAGATACCAGGAACATGGAAAAAATGTTTAAAGAATTTTATCTATAAAAATTTCGAAGTTATGAGGGTTTAAAGTTTGCACTTTGACTCAATTTATTTCTGTTGGAAAAATAATTTTCCTAGTTTTTTTGCTATAGGCTAATAAAAGAGGAAACAAGGAAGCTGTATCCTAAATTGTAATCTGTTTAATGTTATTTGTGGCTTTTATTGGCAAAATTTTTGTACCTTTACTATATAATTGTAATATAATAGACATAAAAAATGTCAAATGTCAAAAAATAAATGTCAAAATTTTTTGACAGAATTTTTAAGAAAAATTTTTCATGTTCCTGGTATCTTACCTTAATTGAAAATTTTCGCTGGGGTGCGAGTTCTGGCGCACCTGTATATACGAAAATGCCTTATTATTATTATTATTTGTATGAACAAACACCAATAATATCTCATTTTAGACTGTTTTGAGGCGTTTCATAGAAAAATTCAATTTGTGTAGATCAATATTTCTTTTTATTTTCATAAAATAATTTTTTGACGTCTTGTTAACATACGAACTGCCCTGCGACATACGTCTCAACTAGTATGTCTACTTGATAGAAGGACTTTTTAATTATATTACTTTATAAAAAAAACATTTGGTTGCATACTTTTTGTTCACCCTGTATGTTGTTGAATGAGGGATTTTTCCGGTGCCCTTCAATTACCCTAAATTGGAAAATAATGGGCCCTGTTTCAGCAATTGTTGCGAACAGGTGACCAGTTGGCATTCTAGTTGAAAAATGGAACATTTGTTATTCAATGTTTGTGAAAATATTCCAAAATTTTATTTTTTCTGTAAGTATGACAAGTGTTGCAAACATTTTTTGTATATATTTTTAATTAAGCTGTGACAAATTTGAACAAGGCAACACCATCTAGTGGGGGATGAGAAAAGGTGGCGATGTAGTTTCCTGTCTTGTTTCAAAATAAATCAATTTTTCTAGTCTTGCAATTTGGGTGTTTCACACAAAAACGTTTACATAATGAACGTGAAGGAGTTTTTATTTCCTGCATAAAAAATGAAATAATAAAGTTCAAGGGAATGCATTTAAAGTAAAAAAAAAAAAAATTACCGTTCACTTTTCATCGGTATTCACAAAACAAAAATATTTTGTGCATTTTTAGTGCCTTTAAATGACCTTATTAACCTCATGAAATGTCATACTTGATATTAAACGTCATTATGCAGTTGCTTTTTTACAATTTTAAATGTCATTGTACGGCAATAATAGAAATTATTTGCGAAAAATTTCAATACAATTGAACATTTGCAACGTCAATTCCTTTCATAGACAACCATATAAACAATAAGGCCGCCATTTTTTTTCTGTGTCGATTCACTGTTATTTAATTCAATAGAAACAGGTTTTTGTGGTTGGACCTGACCTATTGACAGGTTTGACATATGTCAAATCAAAATAACATCAGGAAAAATGTAAAAAAAAAACAAGCAAAAACAATTGAGGACGTATGTCGGAAGGGAGTCCGAATGTCAAAAAATTATTTCATAGAAATTAAAAGCAAGTTCAATTGTTCTATCAAAGCTCTCAAAACATTCTTAAATGAGATATTTTTAGTGTTTTCCCATACAAATCGTATATTAATTTTGACATTTCGCAGTTGTATCATCCGGGACATACGTTTTAAATTTCTACGCTAGCTTGATATAAAGACTTTTTTATTTTATTGTATTTTAAACGCTTGAAATTTGAAAAAAGTGGATAATGGAGAATTTTATGTGCGCAAAAAATTCAAATTATGTTTTTTTATTGACCGGTTTGCGTTGCGTGCCATAAACATACCAGTTTATTGACTAAAATAACGCCACAAGACGGCGCTGGTGTAGCAGGGCGGGGATAAAGCGAAACAAAAAAGCAACGAACGTACAAAATGGCGGCCGTGTAGCAGTCTCGCTTTTAGTTATTTTGTTATTGTTGTTGTTATCCCACTAAAAACAATGGCCATGTCCAATTTATACTCAAAAATAGCCTCCAAACCGGTGAAACGCCCCCAAGACACATTATCCGTCTCGCAAACGAATGCATGGATGAACGGTGAGTGTCCCTTGCCAAGTGTGCTTAGCAAAATCTGTAAATCCCTTTTTTACAAATTGATTTTCTCAACAGCAGAAACTCTCAACAATGGGGCTCTCAGTCTCTCCCCGCCGCACATCATCTCGCAACGAGAGAACTTGCAGGTGATGCAGCCTGCCAGCGCTCCCGGCTCGCCCCCTTCTAGTCCTTGCGTGTCGCCCACGGGCCCCCCGGGCACTCTCGACCCCAACTGGCAGGCGAGCAAGCCCACAGTGAGGGAGCGCAACGCCGCCATGTTCAACAACGACCTCATGGCCGATGTCCGGTTCATCGTCGGCAGCCCCGGCGCCACCCAAGACATCCCCGCACACAAATACGTCCTCGCGACCGGAAGTTCCGTCTTCTATGCCATGTTTTACGGCGGACTCGCCGAATGCAAGGAGGAAATCGAAGTACCTGACGTTGAACCGTCTGCGTTTCTCACTCTACTCAAGTAAGACACAAGAGCGAAAAAGTTGCACCAGTTTGGTAATGTGTTGTTTTCTGCACAGATATTTATACTGCGATGAGATCCAGCTAGAGGCGGACACGGTTCTTGCAACTTTATACGTAGCGAAAAAATATATTGTGCCCCATTTGGCGCGTGCCTGTGTGAATTATCTCGAAACTAGTCTGACTGCGAAAAATGCCTGTCTTTTGTTGAGTCAATCGCGACTTTTCGAAGAACCGGAACTGATGCAACGATGTTGGGAGGTGATTGATGCTCAGGTGAGTCTCACACATTCCCTGTCCTGTTTAGATCTAAGCACCGTTCCTGAACGATGCAAACAAACGCAAAAGAGGCACATGAGCTTCAGTGCCTGTATCAAAAATTCACTCAACTAGTTAACAAACTCGTTAAAACGCTACCAACTGCCAAGGCTGATCTATGTCTAGTCAAAATTGATAAAACGAAAAAAAAAATTATGTATGTGATTCTGTCGAAAATGCTCAACAATTTTATACACCACACACATATCTTAAGTTTAATTTTAAGTATACGTAACGGCCGACTTGTGCTCATTTTATTGTTAAGAAAAAAAATAAAATGTATAAGTTTGTCGATTGCTGTGCTTGTTTTAGTCTCACTGTTGTTTTTAATCCACATATTTACAGCATTGATGTGTTTTTTTGCCCCGAAATGTAACTAAATGTATGTACCATTGTGTTGTTAATATATGGATTATAAAAACATCGAGGCGAGCTTATTTCACCTGTTCATCCCAAGGTTCCTAACTAATACGTTGCCTGGCAACTTTCAACTAATCAGAACGCAGAAAAAGCGCGCGCATGACGTCATCAAAATAACCATTTAAAATAACCAATACCACGTACAATTTGTGTATTTTTTACAAATGAGTAAAAATGCAAGTGCAACAATTATTAAAGATAAAAATAACAGTATTATCATTATTTAAAAAAAAATATATATCACAATTGTTTTTAAATTTGTGAATTTTCTCAACAAGTTTAGTGCATATAAAAATTGGACTACTTACTATAAAAACCAAAAATTTACCATAAGAAAGTTACGCAGTAAAAATCTATTAATAAACATGGTATTTTACTAAAAACAGGGATTTAATTTAAAACTTTTTTATTAAAAAAAAACAGTTATAATGACAAGTAAAATATTGCATAAAACAGGGTCAGTTTAGAGTTTTTTTCATTTTTGACCAATTTTTTTTCTTGGTCACGAGCCCGCGTAAAGTCATGAATTTTAATTCCAAGTTAAATAAATCTTAAAAAAATCTCAACTTATGTTGAGAAAACAAAATGACACAAAATTGCACGCTCTCAATATTTCTAACACTTGAAAGATTCCAGTTTTGAGTTTTTTTTTCATTTTTGACCAATTTTTTTTTTTTCGCTTTTTTGAAATTTTCTTGCAACTGCAATCATACAAAATTGTGAATTTTAATCACTCTTTTTTTTTCTTGGTCACGAGCCCGCGTAAAGTTATGAATTTTAATTCCAATTTAAATAAAAATTTCAACTTATGTTGAGAAAACAAAATGACAAAATTGCACACTTTTAATATTTCTTACACTTTAAAGATTCCAGATAACCTATTAGTTAAGGAAAATAATTGTAACTTCTCACCATACAAAAATTTTTGTATCAAATATAAAACGGTGTTGTCAAAATAGTAGATTTGTTACCAAATGATCAATTTGACAGATATGTTATTCTGAGGACAAGCACTTTTCTCCAAACTAGGAATAAAGTGAAGCTTTAATTCCCTTGTTTTTGACTAATAATTTGGTACTTTATACCCTCGGGAATAAAATAAATGAAACACCGATTTTAAAATAAACTGAAATTGAATGAAACCAAATTTGATATCGACGTCTTCTTTTAAAATTGCAACTGAATGAACTGAATATTTTGGCAAATTTATCATTTTCTTATGTTGTTATTAATTTAGTTTGTTGGGAGGAAACTTTTGTATGCATCTCGGGAATAAACATCGTTCGTTAATCCCTTGAAAGAAAATGCCCTCGGCCCCCTTCGGTAGCCTCTGGCATTATCTAAATTCTCGGGATTAAAATAGTTGTTTATTCCCTTGATTTGTAAATTGATCCTAATTCCGCATTTGTTTTTTGTAGGCCGAGATGGCGCTGCGATCGGAGGGTTTCGTGGACATTGACATGTCAACACTGGAATCGGTCTTGGCTCGTGAGACATTAAATTGCAAAGAGATGAATTTACTCGAGGCGGCTTTGAATTGGGCGGGGGCTGAATGCATCCGTCAAGACATTGAACCCACCCCCCAAAACAAAAGAGTGGTATTGGGCAACGCCCTCTACTTGATACGAATCCCGACGATGACACTTGACGAATTCGCAAACGGTGCTGCACAAATGGGCATTCTGACGCAAGAAGAGACTATAAATATTTTCTTTCATTTTACAGCGAATAACAAGCCGAGTCTGCAATATCCAATCAAGCCACGAGCTGGATTAAAATCTCAGGTTCATTGCTTGATCTCCACCAATCACGAATTAACGATTTTTTTGTAGGTGTGTCACAGGTTTCAATCGTGTGCCTATAGGTCGAACCAATGGCGGTATAGAGGGCGTTGCGATAGCATCCAGTTTTCGGTCGATCGTCGCATTTTCGTCGTCGGTTTCGGTCTGTATGGGTCGTCGAACGGCGCCGCCGACTACAGCGTCAAAATCGAACTGAAACGTTTAGGTCGCGTCTTGGCCGAAAACAACACACAATTTTTCTCAGATGGCTCGAGCAATACGTTTCATGTGTATTTCGACAATCCGATTCAAATCGAACCCGAGTCGTTTTATACCGCTTCGGCGATTCTAGACGGCGGCGAATTGAGTTATTTCGGACAGGAGGGTATGAGTGAGGTGACTGTTGGCCAAGTGACGTTTCAATTTCAATGTTCCTCGGAAAGTACAAACGGAACAGGAGTACAAGGCGGTCAAATTCCGGAACTTATTTTTTATGGACCGACATACGAAGAACACTAGAACCAGTCGGGTTTTTGTTCGAACGTTATGTGAATTCTTTACTTTCTGTTTGTTTAAAGTGCTGTGAATTAAGGGACTTTTTATTTATAATCTAGTTAAGGTGATGTTTTTTTTTTATAATTTTTTGTTTTGTAACGAAACTGGATATCTCCAAAAGATGTTGTGTTCACATGAAATACAAATACTGTAAATAGTTTGTTTAAAAAAATATATAATACTAAAATGATATATTCCCGTAAGAAAGCTTAATCATTAGATATTTTTCGAAATGTCTTACAGATTTTTGCCTCTCAAGTGATAACCATGTACTGTTTTAACTCAGACAAGTTATATAATGCCAGTAGGTTTTAAGACGTTGCATTATATAAAGCAGACGAGTCCATGTATTAACCAAACAGGGTTCGATGAATACAGACGTGTAAATTAGCTTAGCATTTTTTGTTTCTTTTACTCTTTTGTTACTACGAGAATATTTCCAGAGTAACTATTAGCATAGCAATATTTATACGGCAAACATTTGCTTACATTGCCATGATATTCGTTACTACTTATGTGATACAACAAATAATTTGATAAAATATATATCTTGGTAGTTTCAAGCGACTTTTATTCAATTTTCTGATCAAGTGACCTGCGACTATGAAATTACATTGGCAACACTGAATAATGTACATCGAGTAACTATAAATTTTTGTGTCAAATTGGCAACACTGAATTATCGGTAATTTTTCTAACTGTTTATGTCAGTGACCAGCTGTCGAAAATGAATGACAATTTCCTATTAAAGTTTGACGTTTGAATTTGAATGTCAAAATTGTCCCAAGATTTAAAATTTGACGCCAACGTAGAGATAAAAGTGACTATGACTGTTTTAAAAAATCCATTGGGAACACTGACTTATTCTAACCCTTCTAATTTGTTATCGATGACGCAGTGTTGCCAGTTAAACAAAAAAAATAATATACTAATTTTTCAATTATTGATATAGGAAATTAGATCAAAATAAATTACACGAATTATTTTCATCTTTTTCGAGCATTTTCCACGTGTTTTAACCAGAAACTCGATGATATAGCCAAATTTTCTTAAAATTTTTTTTTTTTAAAATCACCAAATTGGTTAAAAATACATAGTTCTATTTGACTATAAAATTACGTTGGCAACATTGGATAATGTATATCCGATGACTTTAATATCTGTGGCATGTTACGAGTAGTTTGGTGAAAATTTTCGTAAAAATTCTAATATTTGGTGTTTTCTTGGAAATGAAAAAAAATCCTAGTAACTGCAGTTACAACAAAAAATTAATACACTAATTAATAAACTATTTTTTCAGTTATTAATATAGTAAATTAGCTCAAAATAAATGTGACACTAATTTTTTACATCGTTTTCGAGCATTTTCCACGTGTTTTAACCAGAAACTCGATTATTTAGCCAAACTTTCTTAAAAAAAAATAAAATCACCAAATTGGTTAAAAATACATAGTTCTATTTGACTATGAAATTACGTTGGCAACATTGAATAATGTATATCGGATGACTATTAATGTCTGTGGCATGTTAGTTTGGTGAAAATTTTCGTAAAAATTCTAATATCTGGTGATTTTTTGGAAATGAAAAAAACCCTAGTAGCTGCAGTTACAAACAAAAAATTAATACACTAATTTGTTAGTTATTAATATAGTAAATTAGCTCAAAATAAATGTGACACTAATTTTTTACATCTTTCTCGAGCATTTTCCACGTTTTTGAAACTTGATTATTTTGCCAAATTAGTAAAAAATTGTTCTATTTGAGTATGAAATTTGTTGGCAACATTAAATAATGTATATAAAAAAAAATGTGACAAAAAAACTTGGCAACACTGAATCATCGGTAATTCTAATTTGTTATATCGGAATGTCAGTTGTCTATGATAGTTTGACGTTTGAATGTACGAGTCAAGATGCCAAGATAAGATTTTAAATTTGTCGCTAACTTGGGGATAAAAATTACAATCATTTACAGTCATCCTGTAGATCAAAAAACATGCAAATGACTGTGATAAAAATCTATTGGCAACACTGTCTTATCGGTGATATAACTTGATGCAGGTGACGGCTACGCCAGCGATCGCGAATGACAATTGACTCTAAAAACGTGACGTTTAAATTTGATAGTCAGTGTTGCCAAATTAAAATTTCAATAAATTTAACTCATAGGCTACTGTGATCAAAAATATGCACAAAAAAGGAGGCTTACCGACAGCAGGTATGTTGATTGACAAGGCTTGAGACAGCTTGAGGTAAGTCCTACCCAACTCGTAACAGCAAATCTGGAGTACGTCACTAATATCTATTAAAAGATCTAAGCCCCATTAAGGAAAAAAAATGTATTGATTTTTTTCTCATTTTTTTTTTTTGAAAAAAAAGGATACGGGCTGTGCCCTCGGTCCGACACGTCAGATACACGCACGCGGCATGCACGTGTGTGTTTTTCCGCCCTTTGGTCAAATTCCGATTCAAAGCCATTTTAAAAAAATTACACGCCGTGTCAATACAGTGCTGATTCAACTGCAACTGGTTGCATAAGTGTGTGATCCCATTCCGGGCCTTCCTCAGGGTCATTTCCCGGGACTCCACCCCAGTCCCCACATGAAACGCTACGAAAAACATTGAATGAAGCTGAAGGGAGGAAAATTGTACTCACAGGCCCCGAATTTGGTTGCGCCCCCTTTGGAATCCGCCGAGACGAATTGTCCAATGGCGCTGTTCGTGCCATGGGCCCCTTCCTCGAACTGCACTTCCGCGACTATGATGTTGACTTCGAGGACTGAGCCGCAGTTTGTACAAACGGCGTCCCCACGCGCGGGGTCCACCTCGATGTCCGAACTGCCGCAACTTTTGCATTTTCGCGTCGAAGACATTGTAACAAGGGTCAGAAGCGCCGCTGGGGCATCACGGGGGGGCGAAAAAACACTTTTACTCGGGGGAATTGGAAAACATAACCTACAAGTCGCACACTTGATGCACGGAATGTCACTCAACTGTCAAGCTTCAATTGTCAAATCTGGCCAAAAAAGCAAATTTCTCAAATTTACTTAAAAAAAAAAAACTAATTATTAAAATTTGCTAAAATAAATATTTTCTCTTGTAATAACAATAATTGATGCTATAAATTGTAAAATTAAACCATTTTTTAATTAAATTTATACAGTAGTGTATTTGGTAATCACAGGTTGGTACAAGAAGCATATATTAATTAGAAGAGATAAAAAATTGAAAAAGTGCTTAATTAACACACCCAAATTAACTTTGTACCTTGCTTTTCTTGTTTATGTCATGGCTTGTTAGAAATAATTTATTTTTAATTAACATTATAGTTTTCATTTAATGTTGGTACTTGCTATATTACTAAAAAGCCTACTAGGTCTATTTAAAATTGTTAATAAGAATGCAATAATGTGAAAATTGGGCTTTATTCTTAAAAAAATACATTATAACCCTAATCCCTATTCCTGCAGACCCTGATGGACGTCCTCCCCATCACCACAATCATCCCCTCATCCTGCAAATCCTTTAACGCGTCCTCAAACTGCTCCCTGGTCACCATAACACTCGACCCTTCCTTCACTTCCGCCAACAACTTGGGGTAATTAATCGTGGGAACCTTCCCTTTATTCTCAATCAACTTCTTCAAGGCTTGAACCAACTCCACCCTCCTTTTCCTCGCCGCCATACTCAACCCGGTGGTCAAAATCCCCACATCGATTTTCCCACTCAACGGATCCGTCGCTGACTGTTTCAAAGCTTCGCGATGGAGCCTCCACGCCTCCTCAACATCCTCAATTTCCACAAGCTGCGAAAACCGCACCTTGGCGTGCGCCTCCGAGAGCCGAATCAGCGACTCCAACTGGCGGGGGTACGCGGAGATCTGCCCCCGGCCCGACCCCACCTTCCGCATGTCCACGTAGGCCTGGATCAGCCGCTGGGAGGCTTCCTCACTCAACTTGGGGTGAATGTGCTCCTTGGCGTAGGCCAAATAATCACGAAGAATCGACATGTCCTACAAAATTCTAATTAAAAAAAAACAATTACAAATTTAAATTTTGTACCAAAATCTCGTCATCATCTTGTTGGGGCGTCTTGTAGTAAAGCCCCACCAAATGCGAGGCCAATCTTCGGTCGAAAACCTCACTCTGGGGGTCCAAAATCAGGAAAATTAAGTCAAAACGTGACAAAAGTGTGTGTGGTAGTTGCACATTTTCTATAATTGTTTTATTTTTGTTCCATTGTGATTCGGAGGGGTTTGCAGCGGCAAGAATTGAAGTCCTGGCGTTCAATTGACAAATAATCCCAGCTTTGGCTATGCTCAAAGTTTGTTGTTCCATCACCTACAAAAATCTACAGTGTGGACCAAAAAAATCGTCAAATTAAGTCCATTTTTTTTTAAAACAATTGTCAATGTCAAAGTTTCCTCAAAAACCAGACTGTCCTACCCTAAAACCTTTTTTTCGGAACATCTGTATATCAAAATCTCCCTAAATTAGGTTTGAGGTTATGTTAGTAATTTTCAAATGTCAGAAAAGTTTGAAGTGGAAGCAAATTTTTTACCAAAAGACAAGAAATAAAGACGGTAAGGACACGGAAAAATGCAACTCCTAACCGAAAAAAAAATATTTAATGGGTAATTTAAATTTTTACTCATTTTCAGAATCTGATTCAAAATTTTCAGACCACCAATCGTCTTCAGAATCTGATTCTGTAGAAAGTTGAATCATTATTGGAGGAATATAATAAAATACTGGATTAGTCATGCAATTTATTGGATGCTGTTCTTTTTTAGGAGTTTTTACACAACCATAATTGTCAAATTCTTGAAGAATTTTAACATGATTGGTTTTTTGTCTGCATATATTCACAAAATCTAATCATAGCTATTATTCTTGTCATGTTAGTGTCTAGATCCTTGCTTTCGGAAACTCATTTTCGTAAATGACTATTCTTGAGATAAAACACAATTTCACAATAATTTATTCAAACAATTATTATAATTCAATAAACTCGTACAAGAGTTAGGCTAAGACTGACTCGTTATCGTATTAATTTCCTCAAAAACGGCAAGATTCACAAAAAAACCTTTCGTAATAGTTCCGTTCTAAAAGGGCGGCGTATTTCCGCCATCCGCAACGTCACAGAAATAATTCTAATACCAACCAATTCCATCTTCAACATTTTCTGTGCCCTTTACGTTGTACTTTCAATTTTAAATTTAAAAGTAATTGCTGACATTCAAATGACATTTTACGTTGCCAACGTAATAACATCAAGTGACTGATACCAACATGGCAACACTTTGACAATTGTTTTAAAAAAAAATGGACTTTACCTCATGTAAAACACTCCGGGTTGAATCGTTCATTTTATCAAACTCATCGATGCAACATATGCCATTATCGGCCAGAACTAGAGCCCCCGTTTGCAGAACCAATTGTCTCGTTTCGGTGTCTTTGGTCACGTAGGCTGTTAACCCCACAGCTGAGGAACCCTTCCCGGACGTGTATTGACTCCTCGGAACCAAATTGTAGACGTATTGGAGGAGTTGCGACTTGGAGGTACCCGGGTCCCCGCACAACAAAATATTGATTTCGGACCTGAAATTCGTGCGTCCTGACGTCACAAATTTCTTTTTGGTGCCCCCAAAGAGCTGCAGAAGAATCCCCTTTTTGACATCCTCGTTTTCGTAGATCGAGGGGGCGAGAGCGCGCGCCAACCGTTCGTAAATATCCTCTTTTTGCGACAAAAGGTTCAGTAATTCGATTCGTTCGGGGGGGAAACGGTGGTCTTTGCTACAAGAAGCGATTAGTTTGGGGGTTTCCCCGATTGGGTGGTTTACCCGTCCTCCTCTTCGTATAGCCGTTTGGTGTCGATTTTGCGGAAGTGGAGGACGTCAATGTGGGTTTTGTAGACGGCGCGCAGGTTACGCTGCCGGGGGTTCACCTGGAGGGGCTGTGCGCGGTAAATCCCCGTCACGGTGACGCGGTCGCCCGGCTGCACGGCGTCCACGAGGTCGTTGTGCGCGAAGAGGACCACCGTGTGGGGGGTCTGCCCCGCAGGCATGTCGTCTAATCAAAAATTCGATATTAACCCCAAATCAAATAAATTTCAGTGTTAAGTTGGCAACAAATACAAACGTCAAATTTTTATACTCAATTGTCATTCGGCTCTGACGGGTAACCACGGACTTTGCCGTCACCGACACACTTTGATATCACCGATAAGTCAGTGTTGCCAACTTAATTCCAATTCGTTTTTTTTAATAAATGAATAATATACCCGGGGATTCCTGCAGTTTGATCATTTGTTTGTCGGTGAACTGCGAGCGGTTGTGCACCATCGTGAAGCAATGGTTGGTGTTGCAACTGGTGCAGAGGGTGGGTTCGGTGATGCGCCCCCTGTCGATCTCCACCGTGGTGGTGAAGTTGCAAACTATGCATTTGAAGAATGCCTCTCTCATCTCGGGCATTARATTCGAGGTGCGRATRACCATGCCACTGACTGTGATCAATTGGTCGATATCTGTGGATGGGGCATTAAATATTGTTTCGGTTTTTTRMKTGTGTCACCTTCAGGGTTGAGGGCTCTCATATTTCGGGTTTTTTCGGCATTAAAAGGCCGCACTTGGATCTGGTGCTCCAATTCGGCGGCGGGGTAACGCTCGTAGAACATTTCGTTGACCATCATGTCGAAAATTGGGATGACTTCCTGGGGGTAGGAGACAAGTTGTCGGTATAAATTCGCGTCAAAGGTCTCAATGTGGGCACAATTGACGTTCAAAAAAGGCTCCTCTAGTGTGTTAATCTCGTCCAATTTTTGAAAATACAAAGGCTCGTTGATATTCATATCGTCGGTTCTCTCATCCTCTTCGGCATTTGGGTCAATAAACCTCAAAACAAACTGTTTGAACTTCTCTTTGCACTCAGCGACCGAGACATTGGTGCCCCAGATGACCAAATGTGGGGCTGTGCTTCCCTCATCGCCCTCAGCCACCGGATCTAACTAAAAAAAATTGTTAAAATTGTTACAACTTTTTAGTCACAAACCTCTCCGCCGACGTTAACTTGTCTCATCCTGCGATCAGTCCTCACATCGGGCCGCATCCTGATGGGGGTCCCCCTGATCCCCGACCTGGGGGTCCTGATGGACCCCAAAGAGCACGGAGTGCCGTAATTGAGGGGCGACGACAAGTCAATCTCGCTCATTGCCACTCCCGGACTTGTGACCATCGGCGACGAGGGGATTTCCCCGGCGTCGCCCTCGATATCGCGTCGGGCTCCGCCCCAACGCATTGGAGTGTCGATAGTGTCGCTTTTAGCCGGCGTGGGGTTGTGTCGGGGGGTCCGTGACGGCGTCTGAGGGTCCTCGCGGGCCGGGGTGCGGTGACCACCGGCGGGTCTGCGCCCCCGGGGAGTGGGCGCATCGTCGTCGCGGTTGGCGCGAGGTGTGCGATGGGGGGCCGGGGAAGACATCTAATTGGGGGGTTTTGATGGATTTATCACAAATTGAACGTCACTTACCGTGTAAAAGTTGGGTTTTTAGTGTTTTTTCCACGATAAAACAACTGTTGATGCTGCAAAAAAGGCGGGAAAATGCACAATAACTGGAGAAATAGGCTGCAGATGGCGCGCATCTGTCAACTTTGGTAGTGGCTAACGCTTCAACTTTATTTTTGTACTCCAAATTATTGATTTTAAAGATGATTGTTTATATAATTAAAGCAAAGTGATAAGAAAAGTTTCAAATTATTATTTCTGCAACAAACAATTTTTATAAGTGTTGGGTTATCACTCTGTTCTTTAAATTGTTAAAAGTAACCCTAGTGACGACAATTATTGCGCACGCGCATCATAAAAAACTTAAAAATCAAGTGGTATTATTGTTTGTTGTAAAAAAGTTTAAGCGTTTGTTATTAAATTTTTTGTTGTACTAAAATTGTTGAAAAGTGGTGTTTCTAGTGTTTCAAACAAGGTAAAAAGTACGTTTTTTAGTTTATTATTTAATTAAGTCTAAAATTCAAGTGTTTGTTAATTAAGAATTCAATCCAATGTGCTGCAGTCACATAAAATTGTTGTAAAAACAGTTTTTATAAGTATTTATAAAAAATACAAATACTCGTTTAAAACAGTTTTTGACTTCTTTTTCCTTAACTTTCCCAAGATTAAGTTTTTTGTATTTATAAAATAAATATGTATAGAACGTTTCAAAATGATTGACATCTCGGTAGGCGTTGAGACTGTAAATCAAACTTTAATTTTAGTTCCAAAAAAGTTACTAATGTCACAAATTTTGAAAATGACGTATCTTCAATCTCAGTGGGTGCAATCGTGTAAAAATGAACAACCTAGAACTCTCAAAACAAATGTTGCCACCTTAAACTTGAATTTCCATGACCTAGCAAGATAATAATAATTTTGAAACGCGGTATATTATTAGTGTCTTTTTTGTGCGATTCATGGCCTACTTGTGGACAAAAAGGGGTTGAAATGAAACATGGGTTTTAATACATTTATATTTAAATTTTCACAGATGAAATTTGATTGGATAACGAATAACCATTACACCCTTCAAATAATTACAAAAAATGTAGGTATGTAGTCGTGAACACTCGATTTAATTAGTTATTTAAAGGTATATTTACAAGGCAAAATAGTCATTTATATACAGTATATACAACATGTACAAATTATGATATAATCTTCTTATACGATATATAAAAAGTCGTATTTAAGTAACAGACTTGGCATTTTTATTTTTGAAAAAAATGATACATTGACGTATCCTCGATAGATAATTTATAATTATCACATTTATTTTCATTACCTATGTTTATGTACAAGATATACAAAAATAACATTCGTATAAATGAAGCAAATACAAAAAACCTCCAGTAGGCAAAACGCATTTGACAAAAACGGGCTATACAACAACAATTTCCTTGAAGCTAGTAACATTTTCATAAGTTTGTTTTGTTTACAACCACTCGCGACACCTGTGAATTCCCTAGAATAAAAAATCAGCCCCCACCCTCACAGCACATAAACCTTCCAAGATATGTTAATTTTAGCCAAGCGGAAGAGTGAAAATAATCCCGAAAAAGTCCTTATTTTGTTCCCAGTGACAGTAAATTTAGGGTACAATTTCGTTGGTACTTAAAACAATTGGAACCCTGTCTTTGGCAGCATTTAGAGCGAAGTCACTTGTCAAACTGTGCTTTCGCGCTTGTTGACCATGAGCGGGGTGTCCACCGAGGGCTCCTCTTCCGTCGCGGCGAGCGGCTGCATGGGTATGGGGGGCTCCCGGGGCTGCGGACGCGGCCTCTGCTGCGGATGGGGCCCGCGATACGGCACCGGGTACACCCCCGGGGGCAGGTGGCTCACGGGGCCGTACTGCCACTGCTGGGGCTGTCGGGGCAGCGTGCAAGGGGCGTAGCCCCCCATCATCGGCGGCGGCGCAGCATGCTACGATAAATAAAACATTTCTGGGTGAACTGCTTCCAAACAGGAAATTAAGTGCAATAATGGCTGTTAGTGAAATAATGAAATTGTTTTGCGTTGTTTCAATGCAGTATTTGTTCGTAATTAAAATTGTTGTGGCTGAATTAATTATAAAGATACAGAAAATAATGATTGTAGTATCATTCTTGTTAATGCGTCAATCACTGACCGCACAACTGCGGTTTTAAATAAAATGTTTACAAAATACTGAAATTAATTTAACTGAAAATAGTTTTAATGATAGAATTTAACCTAAATGCAAAAATGTATAACAAGTTGCCTAGCAACCGCTTCATTTTGCAATGTTGCATTTTTCTTTCATAAAGAACCGCCACGAAGATTTATGTCATTGTTATATAAAAATATACGTTTTTCTCCCTTAAACGTTGCAATTTTTTCGTCATAATGTGTAAATAAAACATTTATAAATCTCGAAGCGACGTATATCCTGGGAATTCAGTGGAGTTTTTCATTCAAGGATGTCGGTTTTTGCACGAAAACCGTTTCACCTCGAAAGCAGAATAAACTTTAATAAACCCGCGAAAAAAGATCGTTTTTACAAAGCAACATTTTATTTTTAATTTAGAACAGTGGATAAAAAAATGCGATATTGATCGGTGAAGAGTCTTGAAATTAGAATGCTACAGAATTGTGGCATTTTTTGCAATAACGAGCCTGGGGGTTTAATAAAGCAATAAAAGAGTTTGAATTTTTTGTCGTGTTTGTTTTATTTATACACACCGCATCAGAATGAAAAAGCAAAAAATTGGAAGAGAATCTCATTATCCAACTTGTTGCTTTTTTGCCAAAGGAATGATTAATAGTTGAGTGAAAATTCGGGTGATTTATATAAAAAATAAAGGGAGTAGTTCAAATATAAATTTCGTTTTTTATTTTTGATTTATACGGAAAAAAATCCGACATAAATCTTCTACATGGCTATATAATTCGTTGTATCAACAAGGATATTGTTTTCAGAAAAGCTCCCTTGTTTATGTTGCACGWATCCGTTATTGACAATCCTGAGGTAACATTTGCGGATAATAGGAATGATTGGAAGTAGAGAAACGTACATGTTCCTCGCAAAAACATCCCTGTTTGTTTTGGAATAAACTAATTTGGGGGCAGTTGGCAAAAAATTAAGACCCTAAAGTACTGATAGTTTAATGCCAAAGTTTTCCTTGTCATTTCGTTCTCTTTCTTGGACAAGAATGACCGCTATTGAATCGATTCCGCTTCCATAAATGTATTTATTGTGTCGGGAAGTCGGCATTAAAGCGATTTCGCGAACATGCCGATATATAAAAGCGATTCCAACATCAATAACGCGATTAGCACAATTGTCAATATAATACAACATCCAGTCGGCGTGTAAAAGGGTTCTTGTGTAAGCATCCCAAGTCCGATAGCATTGAATTTCCACCTTGGAAGTTCCGATAGCAATATATAACCGTTCTTCAAGCAACAGTTCCTCTTTAGCCTTTATCATAGGGTGGGTGACACAGGCCGATGGCCACGTGAGGGGCTCTATCGATCGCGCGACTCCTTCGAGCTTCAAATTTAACATTTTTTAATTAATGTTTTACTTTATCGCCGGAACGGCCATAAAGAGCAACCTCATTGACCTCACGTATACGCATCGACTTGATCCTGCACCAACCCTACTATATTATCATTGATAATAAGTGAAAGGAAAGCAGATTTTGGATAACTGTCACCCCTATAAATTGTTATTTTACTAGGTTAAGTTACTGCGATTTATCGGCTTGTTTTGATAAGCCGCCATCTTGCCAAAGGTATTTTCGCGTAATGGCGTTTTTCGAAAAGTTAGAAAGTTTGTCCCCTCAATATTGAGTTAAGATATATTTGTGGTCAAAGTAGCCTTTTATTATTCAATGCTGCCAACTGAAATTTATTAGGCTATTCTCTAAAAATTTGCTGCAGTCTATAASTTGGTATATTCCATAGCTAATASAGCTCTGTATATGATTTTTTTAAAGTCCTTATAGAATTGTATCAAAATTGGTATTCTCTAAGCGTCTATGTAAACATTCGAGTTATAGCGCTGTAATTACCCTAAAGTCTGTTTTTTTTATTAAATGGAAATGTCAAACAGTCCCTAATAAATTCATTCATGGTAATTTTAATAAAGGAAGTTGGTAGTTCCAGTTTTTGATTTAATTAAAAAAACGTCATTAAACGTCAGCAAAAAAATCGTCTAAGAAAATTTAGAAATAAAAACACCAAAGCGTGAACAAATTGGATTTTGCGAACAATTTTCGAAAATTTGAAGACAAAAAGTGTGCAAGCAAAAGTCAGAAAAAGATCACCGCTAAAATTTAGACGCAATTTGTAATGAAGGTTTGCTAAACATTCTTTAATTTTTAGTAAGAAATTGATGAGAATACAACATATACATCAAAAAAAAAAGAACGCAATTAACTTAATAGGTCTGGTTGCACTGTTTTTGAAGAACGAGTTGAAAAAGTAACAAAAATTTTTGCCGATTTTCTGAATAGACAACCTTTTTTTATTACAGTTTTAGAAGTAACAAGCCCATTTTTGTCCACAACCTTCTTTCTTCTTCATTTAACAACAAATATATTGCAATTAGTGCAAAATTGTTGCGATCCATCACTGAAGTATGTAGCTGTAACTTTGCACGATCCCAATAATTATAAGAGAACAAAAATTAGCATTATTGGCGAAATACGGAGAGAAGTACTTATAATAAATTATTGAGGATTGACATTGTTACTATGACAATACTGGGTGATGAAAAAAAGGCGCCCACGATTGAAACAGGCGCGTCCTTTTTTATTGAAACATTGTGACCATCATTCCAAAAATAGTCTAAATACAGAGTGGTTATAAATAATTTTTATTTAGCCAGCTGTGAATTTTCCATGTAAAATAAAAAATGCAGCTTTACGAAAATAGGGGTACCTACTTGTTGTAACTCAAAATTAAAAAATCGCCGTTTACTAAGCGTCCACTTCGAAAATAGACTTCAATTATAAAGATGTTTTCTTCCAAAGTATACATTATTATCAATTATTATTGGAAATTAGTTGAAACAATAAAAATTTAAGTAACAACAATTTATTATTAATTAATAAGTGACACTAATGACAGAACTAGAGCTTTCAAAAAAGTAGAACGGCACAAATAAAGTTACATGCAAAAAAATTCCAAAGCTGGCTAGATGAAAATCATTKATAACCACTCTGTAGATTCTTTTTAAAATTTAAACAGTTTGTCTAACAGCACAAAGCGGCAATATTGCACAAATTTTTTTTGCTAAAAAACTATTTCACTCAGGTATTTTTCGTATCTAGGAAACCTTTTTGACTTTAATCGTTCAAATTTCACAGAACAAACAACATTGAAAATAGATTTTTTTGTTGCTACTGTTTCCAATAATTGAATATTACTTGGACATTTTCTGTATCCTAGGATATTTGCAATGTTGCAACATTGATAAATTTTCTTCGGAGCCAAGAAATGGTATCCAAACATCTTCAATAAAGTTTATTTCAATAGACTTTTTACACATTTTTTTAAGAACACCGTCAACAGTATCAAAATCTAGACTTTAACAATGAAATTATTTTAAAACTGTTAATTATAGAGATTTCTCTTTTCTAAAAAGGACAGTCGTTATCTTACTGATAAGAGCACAAATCCAATTTTGGTCTTCGAATTCGTCTTTAATAAAAGATCACTTATAACGTGTGGGTTAACACGGGCGCTTTTTTTCATCATACTGTATATCGTTATGGAGACTATAAGTCTTTACGGTCACCAATTTTCTCGCCATAACTTTAAGCTTATAGAATTTTAGGTATAGAAAAATATTTCCTTAGAGAATTCGATTTATAGTTGATAGCTTAAAGAGTTATAGCGCTATAACAAGTGTTTTTTTTTACAGAATAGCACCATTAGAGTCACAGGCTTGAAATTTGAAACAAGTATAGAGCTCATGAACTCTAGAGCGTTTCTTTTCTTTTTAATCCCCGACAGCTTTAATTTCCTGATTGTATCTGGCGCGTCTATAATCGCCGTCGTGTATTTGCTTTAATCTCTTGGAAATTCCGACGTTTGCTCACCATTTTCGATTGTGCGGCGAGTTCGTGTAAGGGCATTCCGTTGCGAAGTGTGCAGTAACCGATGTAACCGCCGGCGTTGGCGCCCCCGCCGCTCCCCGAATTGCCGGCTTGATGTAAAAGACTCCGACTGGGAGATGTTTCGATTGTGCTAATGTGTTGTCTTTTCCTGACGTAATCTGCGGTCTCGTCGGTGTCGACAGGTTGCGGAATTATGTCCGGGTTCTTCTCGTCGCTGTCGCATTCGCCTGCGCTCGAATCGTGTTTCGATATTGGACTGCCACCTGAGATACACAGCAGTGTCAATAAGGGGGTAATGGCGAATTTATAACGTCGGAGACAGACACGGATAGGGAAGAAGGGGGCTGCAGGAATAGTAAATAGCCAGAGCTGGACAATAACTGGCTACTTTAGTGACTAAGCTACATTTTACCAGTTCATAACTTTTCCTTTTTTAATTTAAGCTTCAACTACAACGGAATTTTATTGTACTTTTTTTCTCTTGTTTTTTTCATTCTCTTCATTTTTTGAATCTCTCCGTCAGGTTTCTAAAGGGTGTTTACAAAAGAGTGTCGTAAAAATTACATGAACGTATGTCTTGCATAGATTGTGTGTTTAAGGCTCGGATTATACAGGGTTATTCATAAATATGAAGCAATATTTGAACCTCAAAAATGACCTATAAAATGATGTTAATCATTTAATCTATCTCTACTGATAAGAATTTTACAGCCCTCGGAATGTGGGTATGGAAATTTGATTTTTTTGTAATAATTTTGGAACTATTTGACCAAATATTATAAAATTTGGAACATTTTCCTGTGACAACATACCCTTTAAACTGGTAATCACGAAAACAGGATACATCCACTCAATTTCCGGTTCCAGCAGTTGCAGGTCACATTTTCTGTGTTTTTCCATTTTTTTGCTCTCTTAACACCAATTTTTTATTGCCCAAATCGATAGAGTAATCAATTTCGATTAAAAAACGCATTCAATACCCCTAAAATGGACCGTTTAAAAGATATTTTAATTTAAACTGAGGACTGCACAACGTTGAAATCAAAAAATAGGGATTTTGAATAAATGGTATCGACGGCAACCAATGACCATGGTCACATAAATCCCTGTCAGGCATCTGTTAACTTTGACAATAAATTTTTGTGAATTTTTTATGAATTAAATGCTACGAGATCCATTTGGATTTATTCTAAGTTATGTTTGGAATCTTGAGGTAAACTCTTTTATTAAATATTTTCGATTAATTGTCTAATAATCGTCCAATGTCAAAGTTGACAGATGCCTGACAGCGATTAGTGAGACCATGGTCATTTGTTACCGTGGATATCATCCATTCAAAATCCCTACTTTTTGGTTTCAGCGTTGTGCAGTCCTCAGTTTAAATTAAAATATCTTTGAAACATTCCATTTTAGGGGTATTAAAGGTTATGCGTTTTTTAATCGAAATTGATTACTCTATCGATTTGGGCAATAAAAAATTGGTGTTAAGAGAGCAAAAAAATGGAATACCCACATTCCGAGGGCTGTAAAATTCTTATCAGTAGAGATAGGACACGAGTTATTATTTAAATTAACATCATATTATAGGTCATTTTTGAGGTTCAAATATTGCTTCATATTTATGAATAACCCTGTATGCAAAATGCATATTTGTTATTAAGAGGTATATCAACAAAATTGTAAGTTTTCTATGCATATCTAACGTTTTTTTGATTAAAATAAGCCAATTAAAAAATGCATATTTTGCCACCTTCGTGCATATTTTATAAAATATTGGATATTTGTGCACATTTTTTTCAAATCACAAATTTCCATTAAAAATATTTCAGTTCAAGTTAAAAATTGGACATTACAAAATATGTTAAATAGAAAACAACCGATAATTCGTAAGCCCGACTCAAAAAATTGTATCCTGCTGAGTGTTTTCTTTAAATTCGTTTTATACAAGGTGAATATAAAGTATGGAACCAAGCGGTTTTTTTTAAATCATTTGTCGCCAGAAAATCACAATTAACATAAATTACACTAAAATAAAAAATATGATTGTATTTTGTAAACGACATTTTGTTTTGTTTTCGAGTTATGCGATTTTGTTTGTGAAAATTGCAATTTATGTCAATTTTCTTTAAAGTGAAACTTTTATTCCATCGCTGTGTTTCCCTTTTAAATTTGTTTTATACAGGGTGAATATAAAATATGAAACTAAGCAGTTTTTTTTAATTATTTGCCTCTAGAAAATAATACTTAATGCAAATTAAAGTAATTAATATACAAAATATGAACGTATTTTGAGAACGAAATTTTGTTTGGTTTTTGAGTTATGTGATTTTTTTGTCAAAATTGCATTTTAAGTAAGTAAAAAAGTAAAGAAGAAATTTTATATTTAATACAAAGTAGATAGTTGTAATTCTTAGATCATAATCTTCATGAGCAAAAGGTTTTTTTAATAGGTTTCCATTTTAAAAAATTAAGGTAAAAAATAAATTGTAGAACTCTAAAACAAAAGAAAATTTTGATAAATCTTGTTCTTGATAAAACATCACATTTTTATAGTACGTTATTATTTATCAATTATTTTTTTCAAAAAATTTATCCAAACTTTGATTTTTTGTTTTAAAAAGTTTTGCATATGGTACATATTGGAGCATACGTATATTTCTTAATATCTGGTGCCTATTTTTGTGAAAAAACGTGCATTTATATGCGCATATTTTACGGATTTTTTGTGCATATAATCCGAGCCTTAGTGATGTTTAATAGAATTTTAGAACATTTGTGATATACTACATGGGGTTGGTAGAACATTGTAATGATATTTACAAGAACGTTGTCAATCCTGATTTTTACTTGTTTTTTTTTTTTTTTAATTGATTTTTGTCAATTTTATCGTTATTTAACCCAAGACAGATGTTCAAAAAGTAGTAAATTTGGGAGATAACTGACAAAGCAAAACACTCCTGATATATCGACTCTCCCAACGAAAACTATAGTAACTTATTAAAATTGGTTTTGAGTTATGATGGCTTATATAGAGCCCAAAATACAAAAACAATGAGAAACAATTCCTTTGAATAAACAATATTATTACCAAAACTTAGACCGGCAGCAATGTTCAGTAATATTAAACAGTTCCTTGATTTTTTATTAACAATCAATGATTCAATGCAATTTTTCTCAAAACTGTAAATTTTGAGTGACTTACTATAGTTTTTGTTGGGAGAGTCAATATGTACAGTCTTTTATAAAGACCTTGTATAAAATTAATTTAAAAAAAAGTTGTATTTGCTTTTTTAATTATTTAGTTTTGTACTTTCTCTTACTTAAATTTTAACATTTGTTATTAAATATCGCTAGAAACAGACACGGAAATGGAAATGGGCAAGAGAGGGAACTGCAGGAGTACCTATGTAACTAACGAAATCTGTAAACAACCAGAGGTGGACTATTTTATGAGCTAAGCTACAATTTTACTAGTTTATGTTTTTTCTTTTTTAATTTAAGCTACTACTACGGAGTTTTAAAAAAAAATTCTCTTGTTTTTTTATTATTCATATTATTAGAATCTCACTGTTAGTATTTCTACAAGGTGTTTATAAAAGTATGTTGTAAAAATTAAGCTACAACTACGGAATTTTAATATATTTTTTTCTCTTGTTGTTTTATTATCCATATTATTAGGATCTCGCTGTTAGTATTTCTACAAGGTGTTTATAAAAGAGTGTTGTAAAAATTACTTGAACGTATGGCTTGTATAGATTGTGATATCGAATGAAATATTAAAACATTTGCAATATTCTACAGGAGCTAAAATATTGTAATAATGCTCAGAAGAATGTTATCACAACACAGGTGTTTATAAATTAGTAAATCTGACAGACAACTGACAGATATTGATGTTACATTCAACACAACACTTTTGATATACGTTCTTTTATAAAGACCTTGTACACAATTCACTATTCGTTAAAGAAGTATTTGCTTTTTTTGTTATTTAGACATTAGTGTTATTGTATTTTTATTTACTTAAATTAAAATATTTGTTGTTATATCTGTAATTTATTTAAAATCACCTTAACTTTTTAGTCTCAGAGTCTCACATATGTAGGTACGAATACACTTCGAAGTTTACTAACTTGTAAAGTGAAAAAGTTTCTATGATCTAACTTCTCTGTATCTCTGTACAACTTTTATTTTCTCTATAAACGAAAAAATTCAACTCTGAAGAAAAAGTGTTTATTTTACTCTAAATTTTTATAAACAAATTTCAACTTTGTGAAACTTTTGTAAAAAAGTCAGAGTTTTATAATTTACTTTTCGTTTTTAATTTGATTTGAATTGTAGCTCGGTAGCTTATGAAACAAAAAGCTACTATAATAACAACTGTAACTATAGTTTTGCTATTTTTTACTGTTAGTTGGTCCAGCTTTGACAACAACAAAAATTATAGATAATTAATCCCCGAATAACACATGAGTTTTTTTCTTCAACTGATAATAAATAACACTCAGATTAATTTATTGACCTGTTGGCGTAGTTTCGAATCCAATACCATATTTTGATTGGCTCTAGTGTACAGGCTTAATGATACAATAACCTGACACACTGTTGAGATAATTAACTCTTGTATTACAGTGTGACACATATCAGTTGAACTAATAAACAGAGAATGTGATCCTTGACTGTTCTATGATTAGAGTAGTCAAAATTGTCGTATTTTGGAATATTATTTTTCTAGATCAGCAGTTAAAACCGGTTTTCGAAGTACGGCTTGATTAAATTAATTGAGATAATTAATAAAATTGAAGGGTTTCGTTTGTGTGCATGTGTGAAAGGTTTCCATCTATAAATGCTTTAAATTGATTGTCTGTGATTACTTTTTGATATAATTAAACGTTCATTTCGTAAAAACAAGACAATTACGTTTCTGGAAACTTTTATTAGGTACTAAAACATTTATTTTCTTTTATCATTTAAAGCCTACCCATTCTGTAGTGAAACGCAAGCAGAAACTTTGAAACTTTATCGATATAAAAGTTAATCGAGTGACATAAAATGCTAGGCGTTATATATTATAAAATATTTATATCCGCTGCTTTCAGTCGAAATTGGATTTTTGTTACTGTTTCTCAAAAAGCTTCTCTCGATGCAACAATGGGTGCAATTTTCATTAGAACCCCACAAAATCGCTCACCTCCCTTGTCGCTTAGCGTCGGTCCGCTAGTGGAGCCTCTGTGTTCCAGATTCCCTCCTGAAACGGCGGCATTTTTGTGCCTTTTCCTCCTGTCGTCGTTTTGAGTGCATTGCAAGCGCACCAGCAAAATCACCACAAGTCCCACAATCAAAAGCGCAGAGACGATTCCAATTAGGACACTCATCATCGGCGTAAAACGAAAGGCGGAACGGTGGTTGTCTGCAATGATAACGACCAATCTCGTTAAAGAAATGAAAAATTTCGTACATGAATGCAACGTTTATATTTTTCCAAGAGCACAATGGAAATAGTTGAGCCGGATTTTCAAGCAGCGATATTAAAAATGCACGGTATTTTTGCGTCCTCCTGAGAGTAATTCCATGGCGGAAAATAATTAAAGTGTCGCAAAAAGAGATGATGGAAATAATATTCGAGCCATGCAGGGAAAGGCTGCCTCACTGCGGAAAATTTCACTTTTTGTCATTGATTTGTTTTGATTTTAATTACACAGGGCGACAAAAAAGTCATGTCGTGACAACTTTATAAATTTTATATCATTTTGTTCGTCTCAGTGAGACAAATCAAATGCATTAAAAAAAAATTAAAAAGTTTACACCAAGGGCGGATCTAGGGGAAAGACCCAGGGGGCCAGGGCCCCCCTCAAACTTGTCAACAAAAGCTTCAATTTTTTTATAATATAAAAACCTTATGACATAAAGTTTTTTAAGTAAAAACATTAGAATTCTTTTTAAATCACACTTATTAATAGAAATACATATACCGAGAGATCAAAATAATTTGTAATCATTTTTGGATCCGAAAACGTACAGTTCGGAATTAAAATTTCGGGCAGTACTGTCATTTTCATAATGTAAACTCTAAAACAACCTTTATATTAATAACCTCATTTTCTACTCTTGTCGTATTTATGTCATTTTGAATTATTTACTTTCAAAAATAGTGATTTGAGGCATAATAACAGGTAGGCAGCAGATCTTAATAAATTTCCTAAGACAGACAAATTGTTTAATTAACAAATTTAACAACAAATAAAAACAAATTTAATTGTCAAATGTCAGTCATGACAGTAAAAAGTAGTTTACAGTGAACTTTTTAAAGTGACAGAAAAATAGGCACTGCCCGAATTTTAATTTTGAACTAACTGCACGTGAAACGTCAAATAAAATGACAAGTCAAAAACGGCAAAATGGGCTGGAATTAGTTGCCGACCTATAATAATAAGACCGTTCTTTTTTGAAGGTAAATCATAAATTTAGTTATCTTTTTGATCATGGGATTTTACCTTTTCACCTGTTATTTTATTTGACGTTTCACAGACATATGCACATACGTTTTCAGATACAAGGACAAATTATCTTGATCTTTCCATACTTCCTTAGTTTTTACTAATTTAAAAAGAAATCATCAATTGTAATTTTCTTTGGGCCACATCTTAGGTATCTAATTAAATTAAGTTTATATCTCTTTGAATAATGAACTTTACCAACTCGCTTATACACAATTTTCAACTTGTTCTAAATTCTACACTTTTTGGTTTTTGGGTAATGACGACAGCGACATTTTTTTTAACGGAAACTCCTAATGCTTTAGCGAATTCGATAGATACTCGTAATTGTCGAAATGGCAACACCAAAATATTATGTATTATAAGTTTTTTAAAAAGAAATTATCCAAAAAGTGAAATAATATCAATAAAAAACAAAGATACAATTTTAAATCAAGTTAAAAATTTTGTGTTTGTTAAAAAGAAAATTGACTTGTTCGAGCATTTTTCCAAAACAAAATATTTTCAGTTTTAATAAATAAGATTATTCTATAATTTTGCCGCTCACCTACCCTCATCATTTAAATTTTTTTTAGATATTTCCCCTCAAAATTAATTCCTGGATCCGCCCTTGGTCCACACACTTTGAACAAAATATTTTTTTTCTAATTTAAATGAATTTAAAATACTTTAACTTTAAAAAATCATTACTCAATAACTATTAGGCCGATTTCTTTCAAATAAAGACAATTCTAAAGGGATGGCCTTGCCCTTTAGAATGATATAAAGTTTGAAATTGAATATTGGCAAACTTTTCTTCGAACAGTGTTCGAAGAAGTTCGAAGTAAATCGAAATAATCTAAGAAAAACCCTACGAGTAATTTTTTTTTCATTATTACCATCGTGTAGAGCATCTCTTTATTAATTGTAATCCAAATTTTCAAAAAAATATACCAAGTAGTTTTCAAGATATGATTTTTTGAAGATTTGCTAATCAAGCATTGCTTCATATAGGAGAAATGCATGTTAATCTTATTTAAGATTGCATTTTTATAAAAGTATTTGTTTTAAGACTCTTCTTTTGCTTAAAAATGGCCAATTGCACCTTCTTTGTTCTAATTCCAACAAACAAAAACTGGTTGTTTACTTAAAACAAATAAAGAGTACATGCGTACTAATTAAAGCAAATAAAGAGTTTTTTTTGTTGCAAAAATGACCACCGATCATTGGGCAAAGTGGATCTAGAAGTTTAAGACACGAGCCTTAAATATAAGGACAAATCTTTTTCAAATCAAATCACTTTCTATTCAGATTTCGACTTGTTCACTTTGTTCTAGCTTTCTAAACTTTTTTTGAAAATGTTCTGAGCAAATGTTTTCTCATCACTTTCGAGTGATGTTAAATACAATAAATCACCTGATTTATTTTGTTGGTAATTCTACGATTAGCTTCAGTTAGCTTGTAGGTAGTAGTTGTTGTGATAACAGTTTCACACGAAGCAACTGATTTATTGCATTCAACATCAGTAGAAAGTGATGAAAAAGTATTTGCTGAGAACATTTTCAAAAAAAAGTTCAGAAGGCTAGAACAAGGTGAACAGGTTGGAATCTGAATGGAAAGTCATTTAATTTGAAAAAGATTTGTTCTTATATTTAAAGCTAATGCTTTAAACTTCTAGATCCTTTTTGCTCAATGATCAGTGATCATATTTAGAACAAAAAAACGCTTTATTTGCTTTAATTAGTACGCAGGTACTCTTTGTTTGTTTTAAGTAAAGAAACAGTTTTTTGTTTATTCTAATTAGAACAAAGAAGGTGCAATTGACCATTTTTAAGCAAAAGAAGAGTCTTAAAACAAAAACTTTTATAAAAATGCAATTTGAAGTAAGATTAACATGCATTTCTCCTATATGGCGCAATACCTGAATAGCAAACCTTAACTTCAAAAAATCATATCTTGAAAACTACTCGGTATATTATTTTAAAAATTTGGATTCTTACTAATAAGAAGATGCTGTACACTATGGTGACAAAGAAAAAAAAATACTTGTAGGGTTTTTCTTAGATTACTTCGATTTACTTCGAATTTCTTCGAACACTGTTCGAAGAAAAGTTTGCCAATATTCAATTTCAAATTTTATATCATTCTAAAGGGCAAGGCCATCCCTTTAGAATTGTCTTTATTTGAAGGAAATCGGCCTAATAGTTATTGAGTAATGATTATTACTATTTATTATGATTATACTATATTATTAAATTATTTAGTTCAAAGTGTGTTTACTTTTTGAATTTTTTTTAGTGCATTTGCTTTGTCTTACTGAGACGAACAAAATGATATACAATTTGTCAAGTTGTCACGACATGACTTTTTTTTTCGCCCTGTGTTATGATCAAAGTTGGGATCCTCTGTGTTTGCGTTTCCAGTCCGGTGTCCGATGAAACTTCGTTCAAGTCGAGTTACTTTGAGCTCACGTCTGAAGTTTTTAATTATACGTACCTTTTTCGGCAGTGAGTTGTTTTTCAGGAAGTCGTAGAGTGGCAGCTTGTAAGATGACCGGTTCACTTCGTCCTTTCAAGTTGTAGGAGAACAAGGCAGCTTGGTATTGGGCGCCCGCCTCTAAACTTGTCACTGAAAATCTCGGAACAGGAGCTGAAAGGTTGCTTTTTATCTCCTGACTTTGACTCTCTCGAACCTGAAAAAATAAACACTGTCTTGATCGATCTCTGCCAACTCGTGCTTTTAATTCGGTTTTTGTTCCGCGCATTTAATTCCATTGTTGGGTCGTTTGGGCGACTTTCATTGATTTTGCTTAATTCAAATTGTTGTGATTGTCTCGTTTGCATCCAAACTCGATTTTACTCACCTCTAATAGAAAGGACTGCGGTAAACCGCCATTAAAACCCTCCGAACATCTAATGGAAAAGGACGTCATGGAGATGTTGGATAGCGTACAGTTGTGGACTTGGTCAGGACGTCCTGAAACAAAATTTCATTTAATTTAATTTAATAATTGCAAAAGTCTTGGTTTTTTGAATTTTCTTTGCGATGAATTGGGGCACGGACTGTTGGAATTTCATATTGATATACAGGGTGTTAAAAAATGATTGTAAAATAATAAGCAAAAAAAATTAAATTTGAAATTGTCAGGTAGATCTTCCGAATTTCTTTATCTTTTTCATTATCTTCACCTTCTTCAGTTTTTTTCCGACATTCATAGTTTTTTTATCTGATTTTCTTGTTTTNGAAATTGTCAGGTGGTTCTATCTTTTTCATTATTTTTTTTTGTTTTACGTTTTTTTTCTTCTAACGTTTTATTTTTTATTCTCTAAATTTTTGTTATATTTTTTCACAATTTTTAAATTACCGTTCCACGTTTTGTTTCAACCACTGTTTCTTTTTTTTTAGATAAATAGTAAGTTTTTTTTCTTTATGTTTTGTGTTGCCGGATTAGTTTCCTTTTTTATTATGCTTTGACAATTTTTTTATTCTACTTCCGTATATTATTCTCAAATTTCACTGATTTTTTTTCATTTTTATTAAAATAATTCTTTTCATTTTCTTCAGGTTAAGTTTTCAAGTTTTTATTTATTTAAAACACTTCAAGTGGACTTTAAGTGATATACAAGGTTTTAACAAAAGATTGTAAAATATTTTAGGAGGTAATAGTATGGACCCAAACAAACAAAGAAATCTTAATAAACGTGGGTTCGTAAACTAACGGTATTGGATTGAAAAAAAATGTATAAACAATTTAAAGAACAAGAAAATTAAAACGAGAAAATCAAATAAAAAATTGACGATGTCGAAAAAAACTAAAGAAAATGAAGATGATGATGAAGAAAAGAAGATTTAATTGCCAGTTTTTTTTTTACTTACCGAATGTTGTAAAGCTCTTATGCTTTTTTTTTCTTAATATTGATACAGTTTTTTTTAAGTTTTTAGAATTTTGATCTGGTATGTAATGTGTATTTTTGGTATTGTATTTTCTTATTACAATCTAAAACACAAATGTAGTACTTTTTGTGTAATTTTGACACCAAAATAACCTGATTTGAGTCCACTTGAAATCTCTTGTTTAGTGTTTTACGTACATTTTGTTCTACGATTAGTACCATTATTATTATTAGATATATTAAAAAACGAAAAATTCTTGGTTTATTTAATTTTGACACTAACAAGAACGGATTTACGTCCACTTGAAATGTTTTAGTTATATGTGTTTTGCCTATTCTAACTATCGTAATTAGTATTAAAGACTAATATTTTTAAATGAAAAAAACTATTTTGCCACCGACTTGACCAATTTTAAGTCTACTTGAGGTGTTTTGGACTAAATAAAAACTTGAAAACTTAATCTGAAGAAAATGAGAAGAATTATTTTAATAAAAATGAGAAAAAAAAAACAGTGAAATTTGAAAATAATATAAGAAAGTAGAATCAAAAAATTGTCATGGCATAATAAAAAAAAACAATCCGGCAACACAAATTAAAGAATAAAACTTATTAGTTATCTAAGAAAAAATGAAACAGCGGTTGAAACAAAACCTGCAATGGTAATTTAACAATTGTGAAAAAATATAACAAAAACTTTAGATAACAGAAAATAAAAACGATACAAAAAAATCAGATATAAAACTACGAATCTCGACAAAAAACTTAAGACAGTGAAAATAATAAAAAAGATAAAGAAATTCGGAAGATCTACTTGGGAATTAAATTTTTTTTTTGTTTGTAAGTCTTACTTCATGTTAAGCTCTTATGCTATTTTTAGTTTTTTTGAATATTTTTAAAATTTTTTAATGTTTTTAGAATTCTGGTGTGTTGTTTAATATATCATAATTCTTATTACGATGTAAAACAAGGCAGAAATGAAAAAGTTTTAATGAACATGGGTCTCCAAAGTACCGATTTCAAATTATTTTTTTGAAACATTTATTTGCAACATATCTAGTACAAATTCTAAAAATTTTCACATTCGATATCTCCGAAACCGTTGCTTTGCGAATTCATGTTTATTAAGAGTTTTTTGTTTATTTTGGTCCATACTTTTACCTTCTTGAATATTTTACAATTTTTTAACGCCCTGTAGAGTGGCGTGTAACAAAGCCTCTACTATCTTTCTAAGGTATTTGCGTCATAATCCTGGCGACAACAATTAATTACGAGATTAAGTAATCTAGGGGTTAGTAATTCATTCGTTTCATCCCATCTGTCATTGAACAAACAGAAGCGAGCAAATCCTCGCCAATCCCGATATTGGCCAAATAAAAGCCCATAAAGTAAGGTAGACACAAATTCCTTTACGAGATTCGTCTTAAAGCCAATCATTTCTATTCATACGTAACCCTATTTCACCTCGAAAGTGGAATAAACTTCTTTGTTTCAAGTCTCCTCATAAAAAAGTAATATCAGGAGACCTACACATTTAGAAGCACTCGGAGAGACTGAAGTGGCTCGAAGGATTTAGAAATATTGTCTCAACCGAATGAAAGAGCTAAACTGGGAGAAATACGAAAACCGAACGGGCCAATTAACCAACGAACAAACATACATCTGAGTTAAGGACGTTATAGAAAGCTTTCATTTCGCACAATCGCCAAAGCGAGTATTAAAAATCACGAATGGAGCTTTTTCTGTTGGTAATTGGAGATTCTGGGATGTTTACAAAGCGAGTTTGAAACTTTAATCGTCGGCAAAAGGCCTGCTTTAATAAATTACACGAAAGAAGCCTTCTGCAATATTAATTAATTTACCTGAAAGCCCAACGACTCGGGTTAATAATTAAGGAAGAGGTAAAGGTTTGATTTGGCAACAAATTTTTTTGGCTTTTTGTTCCGTGCTGTCGTCGTAAATCCATATGCAGGTTTCTCATGGTAAAACCTCGTAATACTTCGGCTCCTTCAACTAAGCGTGATTTTTCTCGGCAAATCCCTGTGTAAATTTTCACAGTTGTAGGCCCCGTGGAAGTATAAAGCTCGACGACTTCCGTAATAAAATTTTCGTCGTGGAGTTTATCAATCCTAATGCACGGCCTTTAAGATCGTTTATTCTGGTTCACGGTCGGTTTACTCGCCGATTTTTGCCCGATAGATACATCAGGATCGGACAGCTTCTTATTCTTGTCGACGGCTTTTTCCACGAGAGTTAAAATATTTGCCCGATTCAGCAGTCTTATGCATGCATTTATCCTTTCGTACGGACGCCTGTCTGGCAGTCCCCTGTTTTTATACCCAACCGACGAATTACTTTCCACTTGCTTACTTCTCTTTTTATGCGACACACGGTCAACAAAATACGACGTGCAGAAATTCACTGGCTTCCAGCAGCGAATTCAGAAGCTTTAAATTACACAGAATTGCAACTTTTAGAGTTTTTTTTAGTTTGGTGGCGAAAATTGACAAAAAAAGTTTGCCAAGGAAAACAAGGGAATTTTTGAGGAAGATAGATAAACTTGGAAGAAGATAATGGGAGTCAAAAAAGAAGAATGTAGAAGAAAGGTGAAATAGAAATGGGGCAAAATGCGCCAAGCAAATTTTCCACTTGCACAGAAAAAATTAGGTATAAAAAAAATAGAACTTTATTAAGACAAAACAGTTAACAGTTGCAGTGCAAAATAGGAAAAAATATTAAGGCTTATTGTCTAATGTCTAATATTTTAGCCAAAAAATTACTAAAAAACAAGAAATCATAGCAAACAATAGATATTTTTAACCAAAATATATAAAAAAAGGGAAGAAAAAAGTGTTTGTGGATAAGACGACTTGGGTTAACAGAATACACACATAAAAGAACTGGGGATGAAAGAAGAACGAAGAAAGAAGAGACGTCTGGCAAAAATATAGAAATAACTAGAAGAAAAAAGTACAGATAAAATACTGAAGATGGCGTTGAGGCTAGACAAGGAAACAGTATTTAGAAAATGAGAAGAATGTAGAAGAAAATTAAACGGAAAGAGGGAAGAGTGAGAAAGAAGCGACTTGTTATAACAAAGAGAATGAACACATGGAAGAACTGGAAAAAAAAGAAGAACTCGCACAAGGGATGTTCGACAAAATTATAGATAAAAAAAGAAGAAAAAAAGAAGATAGAAGCACTACACACAATATACTGAAGATGATGCTAGACCTAAACAGGGAAACTCTAGGCTGTATAATAATGGATTAACTAAAAGAAGTTGAAATAAAAGAAGAGGCAGACAAAAAACCGATAAAGTTTGAAGATAAAATAAAGTATGTTATGCAAGATACTGCAGAAATGCTTAAAAAATGTAAAAGATAAAGGACGAAGGAGTTGAGATATGATTTACATCGCAAAGAGACACAGAGATACACAGAAACAAGAAAGAATAAATATTGAGAAGAAGGATGAAAAGGGAGAACAATATTATAGCAAAATCTAGACATTAAAATGAAGAAACAGACACTGAATGAAAGACGAAGACCAAAAGTTTAAAATTTGCTATAGAAAGGAGAAGACAAAAAGAATTTGAAATAAAAAAAGCAGGCAAAAAACCGATAAGGTTTGACGATTAAATGAAGAACTAATGCAAGACAAGAGAAGAAAAGTAAAAAATAAAGGAAGAACGAGTTGAGATATGGTTTGCAATTACAGGGAGACACAGAGACACACAGAAATAATAAAGAATAAATACTGATATGAGCAAGATAAAAGGGAGAAAAACAATTAAATCTAGATCTAAATAAAGAAATGAAGAAATAAATACTGAATGGAAGAGGAAGACAAAAAGTGTAAAATGTTCGACAAAAATATAGTTAAAAAAGAAGTAAAAAAGAAGATAGAAGCACTGCAGACAATATACTGAAGATGTTGTTCAGCCTAGACAGGCAAACTGTAGGCTATATGTTAATAAATTAACTAAAAAAAAAAACAGACATTGAATACAAATGGAGACCAAAAATGTAGAATTTGCTTTAAACTAGAGAGGAAAAGAGAGAAAGAAGTTAAAATAAAAGAAGAAGCATACTAAAGATGCTTTTAAAGTAGAGAGGAAAACAGAGAAAGAAGTTAAAATAAAAGAAGAAGCATACAAAAGACCGATAAAGTTTGAATGTCAAATGAAGAACATAATGCAAAATTTTGCAGAAATGGTGAAAGAAGATCATTTAAAAGTAGAAAACAATATTATGAAAGGAAGATAGACAGGAGAAGAAATGTAAAAGATAAAGGAAGAAGAAGTTGAGATATGGTTTGCAATTGCATGAAGACACACATAAGTAATAAAGAAGAAATACTTAGATGAGCGGGATAAAAGGGAGAAAAAAAATTAAATCAAGATTTAAATAAGGAAATGAAGAAATAGATACTGAATGGAAGAGGAAGACAGAAAGTGTAAAATGTTCGACAAAAATATAAATAAAAAAGAAGATAGAAGCATTGCACAATATACTGAAGATGGTGTTAGGCCTAGACAGAGAAACTCGAGGCTATATGTTAATAGATTAACTAACAAAAAAAACACATTGAATACAAAAAGAAGACCACAAATATAGAATTTGCTCTAAATTAGAGAGGAAAAGAGAGCAATAAGTTAAAATACAGAAGACCGATAAAGTATGCACATCAAAAGAAGAACATAATGCAAGATTTTGCAGAAATGGTGGAAGAAGATCATTTAAAAGTAGAAAACGATATTATGAAAGAAAGATAGACGGGAGAAGAAAAAAGATTTAGATACACAAAGAACCAAGAAAGAAGAAATACTGATAGGAGAGATGAAAGGGATTTTGCAGAAATGGTGAAAAGAAATCAAAATGGCGCCCGGCAATAGAA
Source organism: Tribolium madens (assembly GCF_015345945.1). NCBI lineage: Eukaryota > Metazoa > Arthropoda > Insecta > Coleoptera > Tenebrionidae > Tribolium > Tribolium madens. The sequence continues at coordinate 2,258,418 of NW_025401063.1, forward strand.
TATGGACATGAAAGTAGAAAATGATATTATAAAAGGAAGATAGACAGGAGAAGAAATGTAAAAGATAAAGGAAGAAGAAGTTTAGATATGATTTGTAATTGCAAGGAGGCACAGAGACACACAAAAACAAGAAAGAAGAAATACTGATAGAAGTGATGAAAGGAAGAAAAACAATTAAATCAAGATCTAAATGTTTCGGTATAAACTCAAGAATAGGAAAGAGAAAGAAAGAAGAAATGGACAAAGCGGATAACGAATAGAGTATGTGAAAGGAGTCTGATGAAGAAAACATGTTGTTATCCCAAAAAATATAATTTGGTGGAAATTAGACTTGTTGGTGGAGCCGACAATCCCATAGTTGTGTTTATGTAATCCCTGCGTTGTCTTCGCCTCAGCCACATCCCCGATGTAAATCCCTTGTCCCTAAATCGTTTCGATGGTTCTTCGGCCCCCATCTTGTCTTTGTGGCATTAATCGAATCGTCGTGCATTAGTCACATCCTCCCTTCTTGTAAAATTCCAAAGGTCGGATTTTACAGTTTTCCTAAGAAAGTTTATTGGCGTGGATCCTCGTCCGGGCGTCCTTTATGCATGATTTAAAGGATGTTCGAACGCTTTATTCCGGCTTTACTCCAGTTCATATATAATGCCTATATGAATAATTTGCGACCTTAAGCAGGGACTTTATGTGGTCGCATGCACCGCATGATTAAACACGCACGCGGTTCCCCGTCACATGCCATTTACTCGAACCTTATCGTGCACTGTTGCCAACCGAAGCTGCTTAAAACTCCAACTGATTGACAACGTTTCCGAAGCATTGTGTTCTAATCCACTGATACAATATGAAATATGGAACGGCTGCCTGAACGGCTAAACTGTTTCCGAAACGGCGTGGGAGATGGATGGGAAGGAGGAATTCGCGATGTTACTCCGCAAGATAACACGCCGAATATGTAAATTATTTATAGGGGGGAGGTGGAGCGCTCACACGGGGAATTTGGGGATTATTGCGAGGTTTTTAGTTTGTGGTCTTTGTGTTTTCGCTGACGGAAACAGATGTGGAAAAAACAACCATCTAGTGTTTGTCAGTCTAGGAAAACACGTAGAAAATCAATTTCTCAAATTTTTACGCTTCCGGAATCTATTAACCCGGATTTTATTCACAAATACATAAACACGAAAGAAGAGTGCTTAATGGTGTTACTGTCAAAGCGAATGTCAAACACGGAATCTGATACGTTACGAAGAATAATGATAATTTATAGCGATAGATATCACAGCCATTCATTCTCTTTTTTCCTATTGAGTCAAAAATCGAAATAAATTTATTTACAAAGAGACACTACGAAATTGAATTAGGAGGGGATCTGCATTTGTAACTCCTTAAAATAACAATCTCGTTTTCAATTTATACAAAGGAAGAGAGTACAAAGCACGCCTCGCACGAATAATTATTCATTTTCAAATTCGTATTTACGGTGTTGTTCTTTAAACACAACAAATACGCGGATAATTAATCGTCTGGAGAATAAAACAGATTTTTATTAAACAAACTCTTATTTGGCGTGTTTCCCAAATCAACAACAAATAAATGCTTTATAGAGCTTAATGGGCACCGATATTGAATCCTGGCCCCTTTCTTGGCCGTAAAAGGAGGAAGCTTGTGTTTTTTTCACTTAAAATTCACGTCAGGAGTATCATCAGGTTCGGAAATATGTATGAAGTGGGCTTTAGTATATTTCTCGCGAAAGTCGGAAAGGCCCTTCCGGGACTAAGTGTTATGGGCATTCGATGCACAATTAGAAAGTCACTCACCCAAGGGCGGATCCAGGGGAGGGGCCCAGGGGGCCAGGCCCCCCCCAAAGTTGCCACCAAAAGCTTCAATTTTTTATATTTAAATTTTAATATAAAAACTTTGTGACCTAAATTCTTTTTAAATCACACTTATTAATACAAATCATACATATACCGAGAGATCAAAATAATTTGTAATCATTTTTGGATCCGAAAACGTACAGTTCGGAATTAAAATTTCGGGCAGTACTGTCATTTTCATAATGTAAACTCTAAAACAACCTTTATATTAATAACCTCATTTTTTACTCTTGTCGTATTTATGTCATTTTGACTTATTTACTTTCAAAAATAGTGATTTGTGGCATAATAACGTGTAGGCAGCAGATCTTAATAAATTTCCTAAGACAGACAAATTGTTTAATTAACAAATTTAACAACAAATAAAAATAAATTTAATTGTCAAATGTCAGTCATGATGACAGTAAAAGGTATTTTACAGTGAACTTTTTAAAGTGACAGAAAAATAGGTACTGCCCGAATTTTTAATTTTGAACTAACTGCGCGTGAAACGTCAAATAAAATGACAAATTGAAAACGGCAAAATGGGCTGGAATTAGTCGCCGACGTATAATAATAAGACCGTTCTTTTTTGGAAAGTAAATCATAAATTTAGTTATCTTTTTGATCATGGGATTTTACCTTTTCACTTGTCATTTTATTTGACGTTTCACAGACATACGCACAGGACGTACGTTTTCGGATACAAGGACAAATTATCTTGATCCTTCGACACTCTAAATCATCAATTGTAATTTTTTTGGGCCACATCTTAGGTATCTAATTATACTAAGTTTATATCTTTTTGAATAATGAACTTTACCAACTCGCTAGAACACCTTATACACTATTTTCAACTTGTTTTATTCTACACTTTTTGGTTTTTGGGTAATGACATCAGCGACATTTTTTTTTAATGGAAACTCCTATTTTTTTAGCGAATTCGATAGATAATTGTCGAAATGGCAACACCATTTTAAAAAAAAATTATCCAAAAATTGAAATAATATCAATAAAAAACAAAGATACAATTTTAAATCAAGTTAAAAATTTTGTATTTGTTAAAAAGAAAATTGACCTGTTCGGGCATTTTTCCAAAACTAAATATTTTCAGTTTTAATAAATAAGATTATTCTATAATTTTGCCGCTCACTGTATACCTACCCTCATAAAAAAAATTTAAATAGCCCCCCCCCTGGATCCGCCCCTGCACTCACCGGCTGCGATGATGTGGAATACGCAGGGCACTCGTTGCGTCCCAATTCTATTCGAAGCGTAACACAAAAGCGTCCCGTAATCGAGTTCAGTCATTGGAGTGTAAGAAACTACACTCGACGTCCCACTTCTGGCGATATGCGATTGGGCGACATCGACGGAATCTGCAGAATTATTAAACGTCCATCGGAATTGGACGTCGGGAGGATTTGCATCGACTTGACATGTTATTTGCGCCTGTTCTTGTTTCGCAACACCGTAAATTCTACTTTGGTTCGGCTTGCACGTCGGGGCGTCTGAAACAGGAAACTTGGGGCTATTTTGCGATTTTGGCACGATTTATGTCGAAGGTTGGCACTGCTGAAGGGGAACTTTCCTAACTTTTGATGTTTCTTTATCAAACTCTACCGGTTTTTTTTTCAGAGATTAGAACTATTATTATTTTCTTTACAAAACATTTTTTTGCATTTTTTTGAATTTTTTTTCAAAGTTCTTTGGCATTTATTAAAATGTGTTATTAGTGTTTTTCTGGAGAGTCTATTCCACCTAATTTTCAATGGGTTAATACAGGAACTCGCGCCCCAGAGAAAAATTTCAAGTAAGATAAGATACCAGGAATTTCTTTTTAATTCTATCTGTCAAAAAATTTGGACAATTATTTTTTGACATTTGCCATTTTTTGTGTCTATTTAATGATACTGGTGATCTTGTATATGTTTTTTTTTTACAATTATTTAGTGCAAGTACAAAAAATTTGTCAATAAAAGCCACAAATAACATTAAGCAGAGTTACAATTTAGGATACAGCTTCCTTGTTTCCTCTTCTAATAGCATGTACCAAAACAACTTGAAAAATTATTTTTCCAACAGAAATAAATAGAGTTAAAGTGCAAAATTTAAAACTTTTATAACTTCGAAATTTTTATAGAATTTTTTTAACATTTTTTTGGTATTTTATCTTATATGGCATTATTCTCAGGGGCGCAAGTTTTAGCGCACCTTGTATTATGCTTTTTCAGAAATTTGTTTAAAATCTTTTTTTATGACTCTTTGTTTTTTATATTTTTGTATTGAAATTGAATAATGAGTTAACAATTTTTGTTTGTTTTTTTCTTCTTTATTTTGTGTTGCAACTGTTGAAAAAGTTTTTTGTCTAGAAAATTCTGATAATTTTTTTAAATATTGTATTTCTTTATTTTTTTGTATTTTTTACTGCAATTCTATAGTTTTGTTTTTGAAATTGGTGTTTTTCGTGTTAAAAAGTTTTCTGTATATATTTGTGTATATTTTAATAATAATTTAAAAATGATTAAACATTTTTGTTTAAAAAAAGATATATCTAGAATGTGTTGTAGTGGTCGTTTCCAATGTATGTATTTTTTAATATTTAAATTTTTAATTTTTTTTCTGTAATTTCTTATTTTATACTGTAAATATAGGTACTTTTTCGAATCCATAGTAAAATATATTTTTTATTTTGTATTACTTTTAAACCACATTAAATTTTTTCTCAATTTCAAAGGAAAGTGCTTTTTATGTGGCAAATACGACAAAAACTTATTAAGAAAAGTTGTTTAGAATTAACTTTTAGCTCCTATACTATAATTTCAAAATTATCATCAAACTATGAGTCACTTTTTTTCCAAGATAATCTACGGGAAAATAGTTTTTTTTTGAAAATTTCTAAAGCATACTTGATTTTTTTTAAACTAAAATTATGTCAGAAATTAGTCTTTGACGAAGTAGAGCAGAACCCCAAAACATGAAAACTTAATTTTTTTTATCTTCTACATGAGTCGTACCTAACCGGAAACACACTGTGTATGTTTTTGTACTTTTTTTGGTGCAACTGTATTTTTTTATCCTGCGAAAGAATGTGTATTTTAACTTTTAAAATTATGTTTTTATTTTAAATAATTTAAACAGTTTTTTCTGACTTTTGCTGCTCTTGAACATTAGAAAATACTTCAAATTTTGTTTTAACATCATGTAAATTTCGATTTATTTTAGACTGTTTTTTGATACTTACTGTTATTAAAGTTTTTTGTATTTCTTTAAAGTTTTTTTTTCTTTTATTTTTTTTGTTTGTTTGAAATGTTTTGGTTGAAACTCATGAAAAGTCGTGTTTCAGGTCTTATATGTCTTGTTTTTTTTTATGGCATTTTTGTTAGGGGTGCGAGTTCTGGCGTATCCTGTATATTGCTTTTTTTTAGAAATTTGTTTAAAATCTTCACGTATAGTTTTTTATCTTTGTTTTTTATTTTTTTTATTGAAATTTAATAATGAGTTAACAAGTTTTTTTTGTTTTTTTTCTTTATTTTGTGTTGAAACTGTTGAAAAAGTTTTTTGTCTTGAGAAAAATTCTGATAATTTTTTCAAATATTGTATTACTTTTATTTTTTATATTTTTTACTGCAATTCTATAAA
>NW_025401063.1:2264637-2270158 GCF_015345945.1 Tribolium madens
AAAAATATATATCTAGAATGTGTTTCTTATTTTATACTGTAAGTATAGTTACTTTTTCGAATCTATAGTAAAATATAATTTTTTATTTTGTAATACTTTTTTTAACTACTAGGAAATTTTTTCTTATTTTCAAAGGAAAGTGTCTGTGGATAAGTTAATCAGTTTTTTCTGACTTTCTCTGTTGAATATTGGAAAATACTTTAAATTTTGTTTTAATATCAGGTAGATTTCGACTTACTTTAGACTGTTTTTTGATACTTACTGTTATCAAACTTTTTGAATTTTCTTAAACTTTTTTTGTAATGTGTTTTTGTTTGAAATTTTGGATTGAAACTCATGAAAAGTCGTGTTTCAGGTCTCATAATGTAATTTTTTGTTATATTTTTTCTATTTTTGTTTTATTTTCTTTTAATTTTTATATTAGTCTTTTGCGTTTTAGACTGCCGTTAAATAATTCTGTTAATAGTAAATTATAAAAAAATAACACAAAATAATAATAAAATGATAGTTTATTGGTACATAGGAATAAGAAACAAGGAACGAAATAAACAAGTAAAGAAAACAATAAGAATTTTTGTGCTCTAAGCAATAAAACGTTTAGGAAATCAAAATCTTGTCTTACACATGACGTTAAGATAGAAAGGGTTGCTCTCCCCATCCCCCTCCGTGTTGTACCCCACGCAGGTGTAATTTCCTGCCGTCGATCTGGAAACCCCTTGCAGCACCAAGCTCTGATTCGTGATGATGATCCCCGCTTGTATGTTGATATTCAGCGCTTTTCCCTGCGAAAAAACCTCAAAACTTGAACTATTACCTCTCGTCGCAACTCACGTCATGTTTCCACTCGACTTTGTAGACGGGCGGATGGGCGTTGATGACGCAGTCGAAATAGACGTCTGTTCCTTCCCGGATTGAGTCCGGATTGAGCGAAGTGCCCAGAATTATCTTCGCCTCCGGGGTATCTGGAACACCAGTTCTAATTACTCCCGGATAATGTCCGGAAATTGTCGTTTAGTCGGCCCGAATATGGATTTCGAGAAATAGACAAACAGCCTCTTTCGCCCTAATTAAACTGTTTACAAGAAAGAAATAGCTTACAGTGTATTTCTAATTTCCATTTATCCTCGAGTCTGTCTGTAGACATCATTTTGTTCTCGGCTCTGCATGATAGATATTTTCCGTCATCCTCTTTTCTCGGTACGAATGATAAAGTGCTGGTGGTGGTGTTGCCGTCGTTGGACGTCTGAAACAAATATATGCATCTTGTTAGTAAGTGTATGTTGAAGTGTCACTCCATGTTTATAAATTGTACGTGTTAACATGATATATTACATCATGTTCAACGACTTTTTCACTTAAACGCCGAGTTTAAGTAACTTGTTGTGTCGAACTTCCGAGACGCATCATTTGTTACCGGAGAGGAGGATGTCAATGGATAGGCCGTCGGCAATTAGGGGGACCAGAAAAAAGCCCACACGAAAAAGCTCACAAAAAAATCCCACAAACATGAATGCCCACAAGAAAAAAACCCACACAGGAAAAAGCTCACATGAAATAATGCTCACAAAGAAAAAAGGCCAAAAAGGCCACGTCGCATAAAACTCACACGGAAAAAAGCTCACAAGGAAAGAAACGAAATTTTTTAGAAAAACTAGATAGTGTGCTATTTAACATTATAAAACTGGGGACGGCGGCTTGGGGGCACACAAAATTTTATACAATATTTATTGTCAGTTTCACCAACAATAAATAAATCGTCAGACATAGTTATATGAACAATATTTTTTCTTTATTTATTAAATAAAAAATTGTTTCACTAGTTTCACCAAGCTTTCTTTAGTTATTATTAAGTTACTTACTCGAATACTATGTTTTTAGTAGTGACAGTATAGAAAATGTTAAATTTGGGAGTTACTTTGTTAAAAAAAACTAATTAAATTGAGTCACAACCGCAAAAGAATAAGAGGCAGAGCTTGTTCCAAATCTGGTGGCGAACTGAAAAGTATGTTTACTATTAAAAAAAAAAATTGTCCACAGGCGTCGTAATAGGTGACCAGAAAAAAGCCCACACGAAAAATGCGCAAAGGAAAAAAGCTCACAAAAAAATCCCACAAGAAAAAACCCACACAAAAAAAAGCTCACATGAAATAATGCTCACAAAGAAAACAGCCCACGTCGACTAAACCTCACAAGGAAAGAAACGCACAGTGAAAAAATCCCACATGGAAAGAAACCCACTTACCAAAAAACCCACAGAGAAAGAAGTTCACTATAAGCGGTGGTTGATGTAAATATCGTTAGTAAACTCTTTTTTTGTGCTCCTCTACTTTAAAGATAACATTTCCTTTCAATTTACAGGATAGTAGTTATATTTTTCGGCATCTTTTTCAAATTCACAACTCGCCTTGGTGCGAGAAATTTCAATAGCGTTCTGATAATTTTCTTCTTAAATAAAAAAAATAACAAATAAAATTGAATTGACATTGCCCAAAAATTTTTTACGTCATATCAAAAATTTTCTAAATCTTTAACAGATCGGAGCGGCCACTCGGAGGTGACAAGAATTAAAAAAAAATTACAGAAGTTTAGGGCCAGTTTCGTAATCAAATTTAAAGAAGCATTATATTTCACACTCTAAACCAATATTAACTTTAAAGTCTCTTTAATTCGATTTATGAAATTGGCCCTAAGTCTGTTAACATCTTTAAATCGATTTTTATTTTTGGATAGTTTCTGAGATATTTGGGTAATCAAGTTTTTTAGAAAAAGTAGATAGTGTGCTATTTAACAATATAAAACTGAGGACGGCGGCTTGGGGGCACACAAAATTTTATACAATACTTATTGTCAGTTTCACCAACGATAAATAAATCGTCAGACATAGTTATATGAACAATATTTTTCCTTTATTTATTAAATAAAAAATTGTTTCACTAGTTTCACCAAGCTTTCTTTAGTTATGAACCTGAACCTCGCCCTATTGTACGTTTATGTAACAATAAAAGTCAGTTATTATTACAGTACAACTTCTATAGTCCGGACAGATATCGGCCACCGGCCGTCCGGATTGAAGAGTTTTCCGGATTAGCGAAGTTTTTTTTAGGCTAATTTATAACGAAAAATCTAATATTTTTATTAGGAAACAAATTTATTCAGAAAATAACATGATGTAGGTGCATATGTAGGGACATTTTTTTAATAGTATATATAGCTCTATACCAAACTTCAATGTTACTATGGCAATTACGATTAGCCGTTAGGCTAGCCATAGACAACCAATTTTAGAAAGGCTTTATTATCGATAAATAAAAGATAAACATTTAAAAACAACAATTAAATATTAATTAAAAAAATTAATAATTAAAGCAAGTGTTCAAAATGTTTTCCTTGCAGTTCCAAACAATAACCCAAGCGATTTTGAAAACCTCGCCACTGCATTCCTGATAAATTCAGGATCTATATTATTACATTCTGTTCGAATATGTTTTTTCAGCTCTTTCAAATTTTGCACTGGAACATTAATATAAATGTTTATTTTTAAATATTTATTTATATTTTTATTTATAATATTTAAATATTCTATTTATAATTTAAACAGAAAAAAATCGTTAGGTGCCAAGTCTGGCGATTGTGTCCCAGAGATTTCTTGGAGAATTAAACATAAAACGATATCCTGTAACAAGAGATTCTCCGAATAACAAACTAAAAGAAGTAGAATGTCTAGAAAACGAATGCTGCAAATTTTGTCCGAACTGTAGAGGTAAAGAATCTAAAGTGTCCGAAATATGAGAGCCTCCGGACTATTGGAGTGTCCGATCTAGAGTGTGTCCGAATTGTCGAAGTTGTACTGTATTATTAAAAAAATATATAATAAGTAGGTATTCATACATAAGATGAAGAATGATAAACAAATTATTAAGTTGTTAAAGCATGAAAATAATTTTTAACAGTGATATTTCTAACATTCCTCGCTTTTAAAATTACTAAAACAAAATTCGATTTCATCCCAAACTGCTATATCGTGGGTTATGATAAGTTCATTAACGATTACACCTAAATGATTTTCCCTACTTAAATATTGGTTTTTATTTGCGATCAACTCTTGCAAAATGACAAATAAGAAAATTTTAGAGAAAAAAATGAAGGGGCATTCCACGTTTCTTTTTTGTCACTGTCATTTCGCCACCAGATGTGGAATAAGCTCTACCCTCTTAATTTTACACTTCTCTTGAATAGGATTACAGCAAAACTTTATTCTAAAACATTTTTATTGGCATCTCATCGATTATAAATTCATCCACGACAGCAGAGATTGTTTTTTCCCTTTGAGTTAATTTTCTATGAGCTTTTTTCCCCGTGGGCTTTTTGACGATTGGGCTTTTATTTATATGAGTTTTTTTCTGAATGAGCTTTTTTCATTGTGCGTTTTTTTCTAAGTGGGCTTATTTCTTCGTGGGTTTTTTCTATATGGGCTTTTTTCTATAGGCTTTTTTTGCGTGGGCTTATTTCATGGATTCGCAATTAGGCCACAAAGCCATCGTTTTTTTCCCAAAATCGATAATTAGCGAAATGGGAAGAAACGGCGAAATTCTATTCAATAACAAACCGGAGCGAGATTAAATCAAACGATTCGGATTCACCTCTGCACAATAAAACTGCGTGCAAAAAACCAGCTCGATTTCCATTGTGTTGATGAAACCGCCAAACAGAAAATTTAATAAATGATGATTGCAAGTCGGGACAATAGACATGGAAAAAATCTAGTGTATAGCTGAAACTAATCAGTCAAGTGTAATATTTTAGACAGGTTTTGTAAAATGGGAAAATAATTCGGCGTTTTGTATACGTGCAATAACAATAAACCGAGGCTTTCAGTCAAATCTGTTAGGAATATCAATCAATAAAGCCCCGTAACAAAATCTCGTACTGCATCGGAATATTAATATTGTAAAAGGTTCCACCATTAGAGTAGTCACAGAATCCAGTTAGAGAAAATATCCAATGCATATAAATGAGACGTTCTGCATCATATTCCGTATAATGAGAGATTTTAAACACCCGGGAGACTTTAGTATGAATTAATGTCAAACCTTGCATAAAATGCTACAAACATAGAAAATAACTAAAACCGGAGGAAATGTGCAGCGGAATTTTTATGCAGGTTTCACAGGAATACACGGTGTCTCCTCTGTCGGGATTTAAATGCGGGCTTTTCTACTTTTTGGGCCGTCATGTTCGATACTGTTTTCAAACAGACAGCGAATTTTGGGGTTAACGCACACTTGTCAACACTGGAAAGCAACTTTTCTATTTCAACATGTCTCGTTTAAAATAAAAACATTGTCTCTGTTTATCAGTTAAAACAAATATCACTTTTTGTTGTATTATATTTCAATAAAAATTTGTTCATCCATTTCATTTATTAATTTTGTAATTTAAATAAAAATTATGAAAACTATTGTTTTGATTTTTATTGTTTTAACTCTTGAATAAATCTTTTTTTACATTTTTTTTTCAACCT
>NW_025401063.1:2270231-2276826 GCF_015345945.1 Tribolium madens
TATTATGTACATTTCAGCTGCCTTTTAATAATTAAAAACTATCAAACTTTTCCTGTTTATTGTAACTTAAAATTAAGGGCTTTTATCCTAACATATTTTTTGAACATCTATATTTTTGAGTATTTTTTTACAAGTTAGGAGTTCTCTTATTCCTTATATCACATTGAATATTGATTTTAAATTAATCGTTTTTTATGTTTTTTACCCTGTTTCGATCATTTTCAAACATTTTCTGAATCGTTATTGCATCTTACCTAATACAGTTTAAATCGGAAATAATTCTGAAAAAGACAACCGAACATGGAGTAATGTTTCGTTGATTCAAAAGAAAAAAACCGACCATATTTTGATAAAATCATATATTGTTTAAATTTGTGGATCATTATTTACAAAAAAGACTTTTTCAATTTAACAAATTAATGTTACGAATTTTCACAAACATTTATTTTTGTTTTAAGTATATTTTATCCAGTTAATTCAAGGATATTTGTTCAAAAACACAATTTTTAGTAATAGTCTTTATAGTCTCTATTCACTTTAATCTCTTTTATAAGTGTTTCAAAGTTATAAAAAGTAATAAAAAAATGAAATGATGTTGATAAGCATTTTCAAAATCTTTTAAGGTTTAATTTAAGGTTATTTGCTTAAAAAAAAACTACAAATTTTAAACTCTCTATTGACTTTATCAATCTCATTTTTAAATCTTTCAAAGTCAGTCAAAAAGTATAAAAAAAGGTTTAGATGGACATTTGCACACTTTAAGGTTTTTTTATCACAATCTGGGAGGGGTTTTACATACCAAAAATTAAAATTAAATTAAATTTCACTTCTAGTCTTCAAAACTATCTAGGTATTGAAAAATAACTATATCTTTTTATTTTCAATATTTTTAAAATATTTTTCAATGTTATTTGTTCAAAAACACAAATTTCAGCAATATTTGTTAAAGTCACCCTATTCACATCAAGCTCATTTAAAAATCTTACAAAGTCATTAAAAGTCATTAGAGAAATAAATAAAAAAAAAGGGTCAATGAGCATTTGCACAGATTATTGAGGCTTTTATCACAATTTCAAGGTGTCCCAAAACCACTTTAAAAGTTTAAAATAAATTTCGGTAAAGTCAAGTCTTTAAGACTGCAAATTTAAAATGTATATATTTTTATTTTCAATATTTTTTTAAAACAACTTGATTCTTTCTAGATGTTAAATGGGTTCTGAATACGCTTTTGTTGACTTTTTGCGGTTTTTGAATGTCAAATTTAAGGTCAATCAATAACATATCCGGGGAGTATCTATTTAAGTTTTTCTAAATAATCGATTGAATTACAAAGTTTAAGAAGTGTCAAAACCGGTAATAGATCGCTTGTAAAAAAAAATGAATTTTTTTAAATAAGAAAACCCACAGTCGCTGAAATATTTCGTAGGGTGCACCTTAAAATTCATGAATTTTTAATGTTTAATAACTGTCTTATTACAGAAAACATCGCTATAAAACTCTTATTTAAAATAACTCGAAGAATCCAATTATGTTAATACACATTTTTTGTTTCGGCTTTCCATGTAAAACGCATTTTTCCCCTTATTACCGCTGATATGTTTAAGAATACAATCATCGGCGTAACTTTTCTACCTAGAGCCGTAAACGTTCGAATTATGCCAGTAGCAGATGCGCTTGGGGCATATTCCGCTTTGTTGATTGCTCTTTAATTAATTTAAAGTTTATGTTCGGTGTTATCGTTAATTTCGGTTCTCCTTCGCGGCACATTTTGCATAACAACGCGAAATAATCATAACAATGGGAGTAATCGATTCCAGCAAGTAAAAATTGGGGGTCACATGTCAGGTTTACCACAGGGATCTGTTTTGGGTCCACTTCTTTTCATTATTTTTATTAATGATATAGGATGTAATTTTGATAGTGATTATCGTATATTTGCTGATGATCTTGAGATATTTAGAAAGGTTTCGGAATCTCGTGACATGTCTGTACTACAATCTGATTTAAATAAGTTACAAGACTGGTGTGCAAATAACAAAATGTTTTTAAATGTTGAAAAGTGTCAGTCTATTGTTTTCAGCAGGAAAATCTCTCCAACCCTAACGAATTATTTTATTAATAGTACAAAAATTACAGTAAAACAGTCTGTGAGAGATTTAGGTATATTACTTGATAGTAAATTAACTTTTATTCAACACCTTGAATTTATCATTTGTAGAGCTAATAAGGCACTTGGCTGCATAAAATGTTATTGTCGTGAGTTTAGAAATTTTAATTCCATCAAAATGCTATTTGTTTACGTCCAATCCTCGAATATGGTTCGATAATCTGGAATCCACATTACAAAATTCATGTTGGTAGGCTTGAAGCAATACAGTTAAAAAAATTTAAATATATAAAATGGTTGCTGCCTTATTATTTCTACACTTGAAATTAGAAGAAGATATCTGGCTTTATGTTTTGTTTATAAACTTTTAAATAATTTGATTAATGATACTTCAATACTAAATTAAATTAATTTTCACGTTCCACAGTATAATAGCAGATCAAACCAATTATTCAAAATTTCGTTTGCTCATAATAATTATCTATTTAATTCTCCGCTATATGATCTTTTAAGAATTTGTAACATGTACAGGGTGCTGCATTTTGGATGTCCGAATAGGGAATCTCCGAATCTAAGATGTTTAGCCAGAAACGAGTGATACATTCTGGGGCTCATTTTTTGAGAAAATAATATTGTTTTAATATTATTTGTTTTCGACTTACAGACAAAAGTTGACATTTTGGCGAAATGTAAAAAAAACATATCTTCGTTATTATAGAAGATACGGATTTGAAATAAAAACATTATACAGGCACTTTTTTACGAGGAATTTAATAATGTAGTTAACAATTTTTTTCAGTCATTAGTTTAGCCGTAATAAGATAAACTTGTATTTTTTTAAATAGAAATCATAGGCGGCTTTGGCAATTTTGAAAAGCTTATTTTTTTTTGATCTAAAAAATATATATTTGTAACAGAATATTTTTTTATAACTATATTTAAAAAGTGAAATACATAATTTGTTTGATAATAGTTGGCCATGGAAAAACTATTTCACTCCAAATGTGTAAATAATAATTAATAAGAGTTTTATGAACTGTAAAATAGATGAAAAAATAGATACAATTATAGAAATTTAAAAACTGATGCGAGCGCATCAGAAAAAAATATTACATATTTTTAAAAAATCCAAAAATAGGAAAAATAAATGTGTCAACAGTCAACACAATTAGAAAAACATTTTTTTGATGATCTAATGGAGGTAGGATAACGTTTCACATAGACGGAATTTGGGTATTTAAATAGCCATATCGTCATTTTTGTGTCATATAAAATATATTTTATTGAAGAATTAAAGCGGCTTTTTTTACAACACTCTATGTATCACTAGAAGTTGCAATTGTAATATTAGCTTGTTTAAAAACAAAGAAATGTTATTAGTCGCCAATAAGTTGATTTACAATTTATTTTGCATTTTTTCCATTACTTTGTACTTAGAAAACTCTTTCATTAGTGACACTGGTTGAATATAATATAGTTTAAATCCTTTTAGTTGAAGATGCAACATTTTTTTCATGGCCAACTGCGAACAAAAATCAAAGATAATTTTTTGCTGAAAATGTATTATCATAATTTGTTACAAATATATATTTTTAGATAAGAAAAAAACAAGCTTTTTAAAAATGACATAGCCATCTATGATTGCCATTTAAAAAACTACAAGTTTATTTTATTACGGCTAAACAAACAACTGATTTTTTTTTAACTACATTATTAAATTCTACGTAAAAAAATGCCTGTATAATGTCTTTATTTCAAATCTCTGTCTTCTATAATAACAAAGATATGAATTTTTTTAGATTTCGCTAAAATGTCAATTTTTGTCTATATAAGTCGAAAACAAAAGACGATTGCGGGATGCAGTTTTAACCAATATTATTTTCTCAAAAAATGAGCCCCAGAATGTTATACTCGTTTTTGGCTAAATCTCTTAGTTTCGGAAATTTCCTATTCTGACATCCAAAATGCAGCACCCTGTACTTTTTTAATTTTAAATCCTATAATAGCTTTAAGCGTTTTCTGAAAGTTTTTTTGAATTAGTCATTTAGTGTTGCTTGTTTTCTATTATAATTTTATTATTACTTAATGTAAAGGATATTACCGTTAAATAAAGTTATTATTATTAATTACCGTCTTTTTGGCTCCTTCGAGTCGCTGGCCGTTCCTCCACCAGGTGATGCTGGCCGGAGGCCTCGACCCGGAACTCTGACACAGCAAATCGTATCTCCTTCCGGCCGAAAGCGGCTGGTTGGCCCCCAGGATCTTGACATCGAGCGGGCCGACTGCAATAAAAGCACACCAAGTCTCAAAACTCGAGTCTTTGTACGAAAAGAATGAGAGATTTTCATCAGAGGGATTGTTTGTTGGGCGATATTTATTTTTCGAAGCGGATCTTGATAAATCTCCCGACTTCTAAATGAATTATGAGAAGTTTTCAAAAGAATCGAGGGATTAAAAGTTCGCCATTTTTTTTCTTCAAGGATAAAAAGGCATCAAGTCTTGTGTTTGTTTAAGTTTATTTAACTCGTGAAAAATTACATTATAAAGTGACACTTTGTCACGAGTAAACATAACAGCCATAAAAAGGGCACTGTGTACACAAATAAAGCGCCAGCCACCTCCTCCTAACTCGGTTAACTTTGTTTGTGCAACTGAAACTTATTTTCGCCATCCTGAACAAAATAAAGCTCGAAGAATTATTTTGAAATATTATTTGCAGGTGAATGGGTCAACAACGCCACGGGATACTACAATATAATATGTGGTGGAGCTGTCAATAGCACCCTACTTACAATTCATGTCTACGTGGAGGGTGGAGGCCAGAGGGGGCGTTTTCGGATTATTGGACGCCTGACAGGTGAGTTCGGAGTGGACGTCGCGACGTCCCAGACCTGTTATCCGCAATTCGCTGCGAACGTGCGTCGTTCCAGCTCGTGGTAAAGCCACACTGACGTTGCTCACCACCACGTCGTTACGGAACCATGTCACACTAGGGAGAGGCTTTGCTGCAAAACAAAAAGTCACTTTTAGTCAGAAAAATTAAGCGAAATTGATGTACTTATTTCTGGCACTTGCTATAAAAGGAACAAAAAATTTGCTCAATTTTTTTGGTGATTTTTGAAAGGCTGTAACTCATCGAAAAATGGTTGTATCTAGCATTTTGAAGCTTTAAGTTTCTAGTTTTGAGATCTTTTGGCAATTTTTTTTCACGCAATTCTAAGTAATAGTGCAAGAAAAAAAATTCTAAATTTTTATGGTTTTCTTTTTGGTCCACGGACGTGGAGATTTTTTTTTAGTTAAGTCAATTTATAGTCGGATAGCATGTTTGTTTAGCTTTAATATGCTTTCTTCATATTCTCTTTACGATAATTTGTCGCTGAGATATCTGACTATAAATGAAAAAGGATTATCTTGTCTTTGATCATCGATATCTCAGCAACCAAAGACTACACAGAGAATATAAGGATTGTGTCAAAAACTGGAATAAATGTCTTATCAGATGCTTTTATGTTTTTTTGGGAAATATTTTTTTTTCACCTTTAACATTGATTTAAAGAAAAGAGAAAAAAGTAACTTTTTACGTTGTTTTAGTAAATCTATCGCATATTTAATAATATTGATGGGGAAAGTAATGTTTTTAGGTGTTTTACAGCCTAAAGATCCCCCACGACCCTGATAATTTTTAAATCTATCCATCTAACTGATTTCTCGGACCGATTGATCAAAGATTTGCAAAAGAATTACAGGAACAATTGCACATATTGTTTCTGAACATTGCCTAATCTTCTTCAAAATGAAAAAAAAACCTTTTTTTCGGCTTGTTTACAATTTTGTTTTTTGATTATTTTGAAATTATTTGAGATTATTTGAAAATTTGTAAAAAAACATTTAATAATAATACATTTATTGTTCAACAGAATACAACACAAGTTGTATTCCAATAACAGAACACAAACAAACATAAATAAATGAATAAACAATTATGTGACAAAAGTAAAGCCTACATAAAAAAAACAAATATATAAAGTACAATACAAATAATGAAATATAATGTTCATACATATTCACAGTTTGCACTAATCTGATTGTAAGACCTACAATAAACGATACAGGAGATTTTATTAACATATTAGAATTTGCAGCATGTAAATGAAATGTAGGAGTGGTACGTGCAGAGAGCCTAGGCGTGAAAAAATTTAATCTGCTTAGAAGGGCAGTCTATTTGATTGTGTATAAGTTTGAAGAGAAATTTTAGTGCAAGGTATATTCTTCGTAGATCTAAGGATGGTAAATCAAACATTAGTAAAAGTATCTCATATGGAAACTCCTATAAGGATAATTGCCTTTAGTTTTAAAATAAAGAAATTTAAGAAACTTTTTCTGTTCGTTTTCAAGAAGTAATTTATGAGTTTCATAGAAAGGATTCCAGACGAGAGAACAGTATTCTAGTTTTGATCTTACTAATGCGAAAAATACAGTTTTCAAAGT
>NW_025401063.1:2276986-2305383 GCF_015345945.1 Tribolium madens
AACAATACTGATTAATTTTTGAAAAAAAAAAAAACAAAATTAAAAAAAAAATTTTTTCGAATTTAACTAATGCAAAATTGTAAAAGAAAGCTGAAAAAATTGTTTTTCTCATATTGGCGAATATTAGACGATGTTTAGAAACCATATGCACAATTGTTGCTCTTTTCTTTAAACCAATGTTAGAGGTGAAAAAAAATATTTTCCAAAAAATCATAAGAGGATCTTATAAAGTATTTATTCCAGTTTTTGATCAAAGACAAGAGGATCCTTTTTCATTTAAAGTCAGATATCTCAGCGACAAATTAACGTAAAGAGAATATGAAAAAAGCATATTAAAGGTGAACAAACATGCTATCCGGTTTATGCATTGTCTTAACTAAAAAAAATTCTCCACGTTCGTGGACCAAAAACAGAAACATACAAATTTAGATTATTTTTTTCGCTATTACTTAGAATTGCGTGATAACCGTTGCACAGAAAAAATATTTGCCAAAAGACCTCAAAACTAGAAACTCAAAGCTTCAAAATGTTTTTTTTTTAATCTAGATACGACCATTTTTCGATGAGTTACAGCTTTTCAAAAAGCACCAAAAAATTTAGGAAATTTTTTTTTCCTTTAATTTTTTGGAGTAGTGTAGTTTATTACACAAGTAAAGAAAAGTTGTTCATTATCTGTGAGTGATGTGCTACGCACGCGTTTCAGAAAGAATGACGAGCATAAATAATGACAACTTTTCTCCACGTGTATAATACAATGTTTTCTCTTCCTAAATGTTTTTAAAATAAAAATTTGATGTTCCAATTTAGTTGCTGATTTCTTAATTTGACATTAATTGTCATGAAATGAAAATCAATCAAAACGATGAAAATTCGATAATAAACGGTCGTAAATTATACTGAAATTATTTTATTGTAAAAGTAAAGAATAATGGATTCAGTTTAACACAAATGTAATTATTAAGTAATATTTCTTCCATTTCTTGTGAAACAATAGTAATTATTTTTTTATGTTTAACGTTACATATCTTTTTAATTATTGATTATAAACACCTAAAAGTAAGTAATTTTAGAAAGACAATTTAATAATCTTTTAAATGCAAAAACAATAAATAGGGTGTTCCATTCAAATGTTTGAATTTATTGAATTTTTAACAAACGCCTTTATTTTTTTTATCTGCAATTGCAACACACTAAAAAAATGTTACAACCCTATAGCTTGTATCTTCTTCTTTGTGGTAGTTAAAAAATATTTCTAGATTAGTTTTTGTGTAATACATTTTTAAAAAGTGCATGTTTTCGTCAAAAAACTAAGCAAAAACGACCTATAAAAGTTTAACTTTAAAACATTGTCATAAAAATCTACATCCAAACATATAGTGTTTTATTTAAAAAGTTTGTATTATTATTTTTGAGACACGCTCTATAGTTGAAAATAATTTTAGGCGATGGACTAGATTAGTATCCATCAATGTCTTATATAATCTTCTTTTAATTTTACCATTTAAAGGTCAATAATAGACTTTTTTTAAATTTTTGGTAAGTATAACAAATAAAATGAAACCAACCTTTTTTTTTGATAACGCTAAACTGTTTAAAAGTTTATAGAACTGAGTGTCTTAATTAACATTTGCAAAATTGCTCTTTTTTATCTCAAACTCTATTATAATTTCGATATTGAGAAGAGGATTAAGCAATTCCAGCTTTACATTTTGCTAGAAGTGGAAGTTGAGCTCGCGACGTGTAAAAAAGCAGTTGGTTTGTCTTATCTAATCGATTCATCTGTTAATCCAGCAAAAACTTGAGATTATTGGAGATAGATTGTTTGGATTCATTACTTTGAATCTAATCATTATTTTAATCAGAGTAATCCATTGGAAACAGTCGTTACAGCTGAAAAATTAATTGGGGAATTTATCACGTAGACGGGAGGTTTTTATTTTGTTGGGAATTAATTGGAATTTTTCAGCACAAAATTCAGAAATAAAATATTCGGTGCTAGTTACTTAGGCACACCTGACGGTGATAATTCTCCTGTAATGCTTTTCCAATAAAAATGGTAATAATAAATAGAGCAATTATTTCAGAACACGCAAACTTTGTATTTTTTCAGCGTTTTGTAGCATCATCTTGAAACTTTTGTTACGAGTTTCAGGTGTGTTAACGTGTCTTGTTAAAAATATAAAATCTGCCGCAGTGGTTAAATAATAAATCAGACGAGTCGTAAAAGAGGGAATTCTAGTTTCAGTTTCAGGCGAAGAAATTATTGAAATGGTAATCAGCGGTGCTGTAAACAGTTCGATGGTAAATTTGCTTTGTATCAAATTGGTTTTAATTTATTCAACTAGGGGAATTATAGCAAGCATTGTTATGTTAATTTTGATTTGTGATTTGGTTAAGTGAAGCAAAGTTTACGTCTGATGCATAATTTATTGAGCGGTTTTCGAAAATATGAGAAATATCAGAGTTTTATCGACACTTTCTAAATTAGGAGATGGACGGTTTATATTTTATTCAAGCATTTCTTTCAAAAATCGGAATAAATTATGCAATAAAACTAAATGTACTTCTATTGTCGCTGGTAATATTTAAACAGTTTTTATTTTTATAACACGGCGAAATGCCAAGCTTTCAAAATTCTTGATGGTGGCCATTCCAGTGTGACTGTTAAAAAGATAAAAGCCCGAGTTGGCACAACATAAACGGATTTTTACGCGATGTTAAAAAAACATTTTTACTACGGTTTAATAATCATAAAAGAATAACTCATTATTACACCGTGTGGAGGAATAACACTCGTAATTTATCGTCGACTATTTTGACACGACAAAATCTATTCAATCGATTTGTATGAAATATTTTACCAAATACATTCAGATACCTGCTGCTGTCATAAACATGTAAATCTATCCGGATACATAAAAATGATATTATGTCGAAAACAACCAGATATGGGTGAAAAAATGGCTGAAAAAAGTGCTAAATAAGTTTTAGTTGGGAGAATTTTTTCTAGTTCAATAAGCATTTCGGTTTATTGCCTCTAAACCGCAAACCTGCAACTTAAGTACCAATGAACATCGAGATCTTTATAAAAGTTTGATGTCTAATAAAATTATGACGATGTGCAATTTAGCTTTATTGTTCCGTTTTCCGGCAAACGGGTCACATTTTTTTACACTTCAGCAAAAAATTTTTTAGAAAACAGTCTCTTTTTAGTAATAAATAGTTTGCGCTCTGTTGAAATTGTGAATACATTTACTTTTTTTTTGTACTAGTTACAGAGAAGGATAAATCTTATCACAATTTCAATAAAGCGTAACAAGGTTTTTGATATTTTATTATAAACTGATTTTTAATAATTTTCATAGCAAGAAATTTTTATATTTTGACCGATAATAATTTTGTTTGGCTTTACATTGCCATGTAAAACTTTAACAAAAAAATTTAGGAGGTACAAACTCCTGAAACTGTGGATAATTTTACTAAAATAAATCTAATCACAATTTTAACAGAGCGTGACTAAATATTGCTTTTATTATAAAGTAGTTTTTTTAGTTTAAAATTTAAACAAAAATGTTATGTTGCTCTCTGTTAGAATTGTGAACAATTTATTATTTTTGGTAATCATTAGGGGAGTAAAAAAATCTAATCATAATTTCAACAAGGCGTAACTAGAGATTGCTTTGAGACTAATTTTGAGCAGTATACCTAGTAAAGAATTTTTCAATTTTGAGTAATTTTACAACTTTTTCAGGGTTTTATAAAGAGAAGTATAAATCTAATCACAATTTCAGCAAAACGCCTTCAGACAAATTTGTACTCTCAAGGTTTTTGTTATTATAAGTTGATTTTTTAGTATATCTTTAGTGATTTTTTTATACCCTATTATTTTACAAATACTGTGGAATTCAAATTTTTCTTGAGATTGAAACGGTTTGAGTCCATTTTTTCATTGTTAATAGTATAAACAACTGATGATTTTTTTAGTGAAAAGAAATAAATTCTAAAAATCGGCAAAAATGGGTGATTTAGGACTTCTAAACTACTCAGAATTGTTATTTTACTTTTGCAAAAGTCAAAGAAAGTAGTCCAAAATACGGGTTCAAACCTACATTTTATTAAATATACTATTACACCCTGATTCAAAAAAGTCTGTTTATTGTTCATAATTTTGCGATAATTTATGTTTAAATCTAAAAAATTTAAAAGATTTTAAGGCAAAAAATCTATTGTATTCAAAATTAATCAAAGCTTTACAGCTTTTATTCAGCGTTTAAAATTCATACACTTTAAAAAATTATTTCTACCAATTACAATACACAGAGTGCGCCAGAACTCGCGCCCCAGAGGAAAATGCCATGTAAGGTAAGATACCAGGAACATGGAAAAAATGTTTAAAAAATTCTATCTATAAAAATTTCGAAGTTATGAGAGTTTAAATTTTGCTCTTTGACTCTATACAGGGTGTTCCGTTTTTATTGTTACAAATTTAAACAAGTGATAGGATATTCAATTCTAAGACAAAAGTTTCCTATAAACATGTATCGAAAAATGCTTGGTAAGGGAGCTACACCCCCTGAAAGGGGGCTAATCGGTTTTTGCAAATATTTCAGAAACTATTTAAGATAAAATTACAAAATTTGGTACAACTGATAACCTTTATACACCTAAACGAATTCAAACATCAAATGTCGAAATTTCTAATCAGGGGCGTTCGAAACTGGTGGGGTTTAGGGTAAAAAAATATCCTATCTATTTTGGCTTTAGTTTCTTTAGTTATGCATTGACCAAAATGGTGGTCACTTTGAACAACTCCTTTAGATTTAGGCAAGTTTATTTAATTAATGTTATTATTGTTACTGTAATGTAATGTTAATTAGTTGAGGTTGATTAAAAAAAAATAATTTCTTGCTTTTATTATTCTGTAAATTCTGATTTATTTGAATGTTGTATTGGTGTGTAACATAAATTTTAAATTAATTTCATTCAAAAACAATAAGTCGTATCGACACAAGAGAGACTTTTCTGTGATAAACTATCCAACTTAAGATTTTGTTGCTGAAAGTACCAAGAAACTAAAACCAAAATAAGTAGGGTATTTTTTTACCTTAAACTCCCCCAGTTTCGTACGCCCCTGATTAAAAATTTCGACATTTGATGTTTGAATTCGTTTAGGTGTATAAAGGTTATCATCTGTACCAAATTTTGTAATTTTATCTTAAATGGTTTCTGAAATATTAGCAAAAACATATTAGCCCACTTCCAGGGGGTGTAGCTCCCTTACCAAGCATTTTTCGATACATGTTTATAGAATACTTTTGTCTTAGAATTGAATATCCTATCACCTGTTTAAATTTGTAACAATAAAAACGGAACACCCTGTATATCTCTGTTGGAAAAATAATTTTCCAAGTTTTTTTTACTACAGGCTATTAGAACAGGAAACAAGGAAGCTGTATTCTAAATTGTAACTCTGTTCAATGTTATTTGTGGCTTTTATTGGCAAAATTTTGGTACCTTTACTAAATAATTGTAAAAAAATATATACAAGATTATCAGTTTCATTAAATTGACACAAAAAAATGTTAAATGTCAAAAAATAAATGTCAAACTTTTTTGATAGAATTTTTTAAACATTTGTTCCATGTTCCTGGTATCTTATCTTACTTGAAATTTTTCTATGGGGCGCGAGTTCTGGCGCATCCTGTATATCTACTATGATGTTGACTATACTCGTAACATTTTTTTCCTACCAAACATAACTCCAACAAAAATATTGACAAATAACATTGAAATTATGTATAATTTGACAACTTTTTTGTAATTATTTAAAGAGTAGCATAAATCTAAACACAATTTCAATCGTGCGGAACTAAGAATTGCTTTGGGACAACAAAGTAACTTCAAGGTTTTTGTTATTATTTCATTATTATTGTTATTTTGTATAAAATTTATATTGAAGGGCTACTTTTTCGTTTTAATGAAAAAGAAAGAGAAAAATTATTGCAATTAATAGTGCGAATATCTTGGCTACAAGTAATTTTATTTAAACGTTAATTGTTGATCAGTGTCGGGTGTGCTGCCACCAAAATTTAGTATTTTGTACTTGACACCTTGTTAAATTATAATTATCACTTTACGACCCATTTAATTGTTTATTAACAAGTATAATAGAGTCATTAGTACTTGTAACATTGTGATTGATACATGTTTGCCTGCAAATAAACCCCACAACAATGTAATCTTTTCTTGAAAATTGAATTTTGATTTAAAGCTCGTAAAAATAGTCTACGATAATTCACTTTAGTATTTTATTTCATTTCTAAGTTTTCAAAAGCTTTATCTTAGTAGATTTGTAACAAAATGGCAAACACAATTAGATTTATTGAATTATTTCGATTTTTCTCAAGTCGAGACAGTTGGAATTTGTGTAAAACACTGTAAATGCTCTCTGGAGCCCTCGAATGCAGATATAATCTTCTCAATTGCGGTATTCGATGCGAGCAAACACCAGTCATTGTTAAAATGCACACTGGGATTGCAATATAAACGAGAATATGAGAAATGTTTCACTCTTCATTTCGCTTATCGAGGACGACCTAATCAACTGTTGCTTGTGGCGTTTTCGGACATTTCGATTAGCACAGAGTCAAGAAATCAGAAAAGTGGTTAATATTCCACTAGGAATATGTTTGTTTTATATCTTATTGCGCATAACTCTAGGCTAGGTAATGGGAATGGACCGCCGTGGCGCACGCTACAGGTGTTCCATCCAATATCAAGCACTTTCACGGGGATGCTCCCGTGATGAATGGCGTGTGATAAAAATACAGACTCTAATTTTATTACAGCTCTTTCAGGGGTTTATTTTTGTCGCAAGGATTTGCCAATGATCGGTGCCAAAAAAATGAACGGAAACTGAATATTTCATTGTGAAAAACACAAACACGCATCAAGTGTTTGTGTTCAATTTTACTGCATGTCTATCGGAAATTAGTGCAATTAAAATTTAAACCGAAATAATAATAAAAGCAACGAGAATTTTAAAACAAACTGTGTTTGTTATTGTTGACATTGTTCGAATTGTGCAATTAAATAAATTGTTTGCAAAAATAACGTCTGATACAATAAAATGATACGCGGATTTACTGCTGTAACAGGAAAATAATAAAATTTCACACTGGGGACCAGTCAGTACACATCTGATGTATTTTATAACTTCATATTGTGCACGTCTGCAAAGTTTTGAACTAAATATGCAATAAATTGCTCACAAGCCAACAGGAGGGCAGGAATGACTTCATTTAGCCCCGCTTCAAAGTTGCTTAAATTGTTTGTAATTAATTCTAATTAAAGAGGTAGTTTTTTTTTCATATCAGAATTGACGCAGAATTATTTGGAATTACAGTTTTTTTTTTGGATTTTGTGAATGATTACTTGCTTATTCCAAGTAATTTATTTCTGCTTACGTCTGTTATAGTGCCAATTTATTTTTTTAAATTACATTGAATATGCACTTAGAATTCTCGGAATTAGATTGGAATTACGGAAATTGGAATAATAGTTTAGAATTACTAGAATTCTCAAAAAGTGGAATCACATTATTTGATTGGAATTACTGTAATTTTCGTGAAATTTTTGATATCGAAATTAGTTAGCAAGGTGTGGGATTTTCAGTTTTTTTTCATTTGCCATTATTTACTTCTGTTTTTAATCAAAATGGCAGTTTTTTTTATTTCTAAACTGACGCAAAATTATTCGGAATTATTAGAATTTATAGATTATGTGAAATTACTGGAAATTTTTGGGAATTACGTACAATTATGGATGATTACTTGCACATTTCAAGTAAGCATTATGTAAAAGTGACACTATTATTCTTTTAAATTAAATTGTTTATAGGTTAGATTTTCATAAAATTTTTGATTTTTTACTTTTCAAAATTACATTGAAATATTTAGAATTCTCGGAATTAGAATGGAATTAGGGAAATTAATTTGGAATAATAGGTATCAGTTGAAAATTATTGGAAAATGAAAAGAGTGGAATCACAGTGTTTTATTAGAATTACTGAAATTTTCATAAAATTTTTAAAATTGTAATTAGTTGTGCAAGCTGTCGGCTTTTTGGTTTTTTCCTCATTTGACTTTATTTAGCCCTGTTTCAAAGTTGCTTAAACAGTTTGTAATTAAAGTGGCAGATTTTCTTTAACTGAAGCAGAATTATTTGGAATTATTGGAATGATCTATCGATTATATGGAATGACTGGAAATTTTCGGTAATTTCGTAGAATTTTGGATATTTACTTGCACATCCCAAGTAATTTATTACTGTTTATATGTCTGTTATATTGTCAATTTCATAAATTAGTGTTGCCAATCGTAACATTATGCAAAAGTAGCACTATTATTTTTGGAAAATTGATAAATTTTGGCATAATGTATTTGAAAATCAAGATAAATTAAAATGTTTGTGAGTCAGAATTTGGTAAAATCTTTGGTAATTCATTCAAAATTACATTGAATTACTTAGAATTCTCGCAATTAGATTGGAATTACGGATATTAATTGGAATAATAGGTATCAGTTTAAAATTATTGGAATCTGAAAAAAGTGGAATTACAGTGTTTTATTCCAATTACTAAAATTTTCGTAAAAATTTTAAAATTGTAAGCTGTCAGCATTTTGGTTTTTTCCTCATTTGATTTTATTTAGCCCTGTTTTAAAGTTGCTTAAACGGTTTGTAATTAAAGTGGCAGTTTATTGTTTATTTCGAAACTGGCGCAGAATTATTTGGAATTATCGGAATTATCGATATAGATTTTTGAAATTACTAGAATTTTTTGTGAATTACGTGGAATTATGAATGACCACTTGCACACTTCAAGTAATTTATTACTGCTTATGTCTGCTATATTGTCATGATTGATGAGGCAGTGTTGCCAATCGTATCATTATATAAAAGTGGCACTAGTATTTTTCGTAAAATTGCAAATTGTGGCATGAGGTATTAAAATCAGGACAAATTAAAATGTTTGTAGCATAGAATTAGGTAAAAATTTTGGTAATTGATTTTTCAAAATTACATTGAATTACTTAGAATTCTCGGAATTAGATTGAAATTAAGGAAATTAATTTGGAATAATAGGAATTAGTTTAAAATTCAAAAAGTGGAATTAGGTGTTTTATGAGAATTACGTATTAAAATTTGGTAAAATTTTTGAAATTGTAATGAGTTATGTAAGCTGTCAGCTTTGACTTTATTTAGCTCTGTTTCAAAGTTTATTTAAACGGGTTGTAATTAAAGTGGCAGTTTTTTATTTTAAAATGCAGAATTATTTGGAATTATTGGAATTATCTATATAGATTATTGAAATTACTAGAATTTCTCGTGAATTATATCTCTTATATTGTCAGTGTGAGAAATCAGTGTTGCCAATTGTAGGTAAATTTTGGCATAAAGTATTTGAAAATTAAGACAAATTAAAATGTGTGTGCTAGAATTTCGTAAAATTTTTGATAATTTACTTTTAAAAATTACGTTGAATTATTTAGAATTCTTGGAATTGGATTGGAATTACGAAAATAAATTCAGAATAATAGGAATTCCTGAAATTTGAAACAAGTGGATGGAATTAATTGTTTTATTAGATTATTGGAATTTTGTGAAATTTTTGAAATTGGATCAGTTGTGCAAGCTGTCGAGTCTTCGTTTTTTTCGTGCGAAAAGTCATAAAAGTGAAATCAGAGTCGTCGGCGTAAAAAATTATCCTTAGCAGCCGGATCCGGGCAAACATTCAGTGTAAAATCAATCCTTGCAATAAAAGCAAATATAAAATCTCGATTGTTCAAAGTTGGGTGAAACCGGAGTTGGAAGTTGGGGAAACTTTTCACTGAAATGGCATTCACAAAGAACACATCTTTTGCAATGGCTGACTGATTAACATCGTTGTTTTGTTCTCTCATTAGTCTCCGGAGTAATCTGGATGCTAAGTTTTGGAATTATGGGCCAGGAGGGCTCCGGTCCCTGGCCACTCGCAGCTCAGCCACTTTACCCAAACGCCTCTGGGGAGATTTACTCCCGCATTATCTTAAACTTTAATCAGTCATTTGTGCTTTTAATTTAAGACTTGTTTGCGCGTCTCTCGACATTTTTTAAATCTTATGCACGTCTTTATGACACATAAAATGAAAAAAAAACGCGAAATGAAAAATAAAACAGTGTGGAGTGTTGATTTAAGGCAGATAACAATTTATTTTTGCCATTTTTCTCAGATAAAAATTGAGAATATTTTCTTTAATACTTCCGGATGTCGATTTAACTCCACGAATAAGACTTCTCAAACACAAACTGAGCCAACGAAAATTTCGTTTTGTTAACTTGTGACTCATAACTTGGTGAAGTTTGCGACACGAAAGCAAATATTTTCTCGAACATGTTGTGTTTTTCTTGCATTTGTCTAGGAGTAGTTGATCGAATCATTTACACCGAGAGAGTTTTCAAAATAAAACGAAACAAATAGTGATTGTTTCCGGCAGAGTGTATGTGAACCTTGGCAATAAATTAACAATTCTCGAATGATTTAACCGTCCGGTTATAAATTTCTGTTGAAAACAGCTCTGCGATAAAGCAGGGCTCTTAATATATCAAACCCCAAGATTGCATCCCCCGATCCCGGCCAAATTTTTAAAGAAATCCGATACAACGAGTTTCCCGTTTTGAGGAAATTAAAAGTGCAAATGGAACGGCTAATGCAGCGCTAAATTATGTAAACTTATCAAGCGAATTTATAACTTAGAGTTAATTCCGCTGCCTCATAGACTATAACGTTGTGAAATACTAATTTTCCTTAAAAGCGAGAGGAATAATTTAAAGTTTATCCTGCGGAAATGTCGGCCACCTATAAAATTACAAAATGAAAAATTACACTCACATATTCCGGATAATGTTCTTTCTTAAAGACTTTTAGCAGCTGCGATATAAATGGCCGGGAAAATTGTGCAATTTAAATTCCTTTGTAAGTCGCGTGTGTTCACGACGTGACGAGACACACATTGTCACTGATTTCAAACAAATCGAATGGTATTTGACTTGCCACCATTTAAAAAATATTTTTGTTTGCTGTAGGCCACCCAAGAGGATTAAATTTGTGTTTATTTATTCGAAATTGGGTAAATTGGTGACTCGCAACACAACTCATCACTTTTTTGCTAAATGGTAAATATTTACAATTCGGAGTGAAATGTTTTGATCCCATTGCAGGGGCTGACTTTCACCTTGACTGAATTTTTTATTGAGGACCAACAATTAAAATTTCTGTTTATAAGCATTTTTCTGAGTCTGTAGGACGGTTAGAAGTGGTTCAATCTTAACAAATTAAAAAAAAGTGAGATAAATACGTGTGGTATCTTAGAAAAATCAGGAAATTCAATTTTACGATAAAAAAGCTCACATGCTTTTATATTTTGATGTTTTCATTGAACAGGATCTTAATTCGCTGCACCACCACGCCCCCGGTCAGTGTTTCTGCTCATTTATGTACAAATTTTGGTGGATGCGACGGGATAGTGGACGTAGTATTTTTACTTATAGAACAAAATAAATTTGAAAACTTTAGTTTGGTTATAAAGGCAGCTTTTTTCTACTTTTAAGTTTTTTTTAACTATCGGATTCAAATGTTTTGTAGAAATTATGGGAGATCGCGGCATAGCCACTCGCGCCCCGTGTAGAATTTATTTGATTTGCAAATATTTTGTCGAAATTAATATTGAATTAATAAAAAATTAGACAGTCTTCAATCACAAAATCGCAATTAAAAAATATTTGATTCATTTTGATAAATCAGGTGATATACAGGCTGTGTCAAGAACTGGAAAAAATGCGGCATAGCCGCTTTCCCCCTTGTAGAATTCACACTATTTGATTTGCAAATATTTTGTCGAGATTACTATTGAATTAATAAAAAATTAGACAATGTTTAATCACAAAATCGCAATTAAAAAATATTTGATTCATTTTGATAAATCAGGTGATATACAGGGTGTGGTAGAACTCGCGCTTTGGAGTAAAATTTTAAGTAATATAGGATACCAGGAACATGGAAAAAATGCGGCATAGCCGCTTACCCCCCGTGTAAAATTCATATTTGATTTGCAAATATTTTGTCGAAATTAATATTAAATTAATAAAAAATTTGTCAGTCTTCAATCTTTAGTTTTCGATCACAAAATTACAATTAAAAAATATTTGATTCATTTTGATAAATCAGGTGATATACAGGCTGTGTCAGGAACATGGAAAAAATGCGGCAAAGCCGCTTTCCCCCTTGTAGAATTCACACTATTTGATTTGCAAATATTTTGTTGAGATTACTATTGAATTAATAAAAAATTAGACAGTCTTCAATCACAAAATCGCAATTAAAAAATATTTGATTCATTTCGATAAATCAGGTGATATACAGGGTGTGTCAGGAATATGGAAAAAATGCGGCATAGCCGCTCACCCCCCGTGTAAAATTCATATTCAATTTGCAAATATTTTGTCGAAATTAACATTAAATTAGTAAAAAATTAGACAGTCTTCAATCTTTAGTTTTCAATCACAAAATTACAATTAAATCATATTTGATTAATTTTGATAAATCAGGTGATATACAGGGTGTGTCAGGAACATGGAAAAAATGCGGCATAGCCGTTCGCCCTCTTGTAAAATTCACACTATTTGATTTGCAAATATTTTGTCGAGATTACTATTGAATTAATAAAAAATTAGACAGTCTTTAATCACCAAATCACAATTAAAAAATATTTGATTCATTTCGATAAATCAGGTGATATACAGTGTGTGGTAGAACTCGCGCTTTGGAGTAAAATTTTAAGTAATATAGGATACCAGGAATATGGAAAAAATGCGGCATAGCCGCTTGCCCCCCGTGTAGATTTCACACTATTTGATTTGCAAATATTTTGTCGAAATTGAAATTGAATTAATAAAAAATTGGACAGTCTTCAATCTTTAGTCTTTAATCACAAAATCGCAATTAAAAAATATTTGATTCATTTCAATAAATCAGATGATGTAGAGATGTGTCAGAACTTGCGCTTCAGAGTAAAATTTTAAGTAATATGGGATATCAGGAACATGGAAAAAATGTTAAAAATTTTTTATCTGTCAATAAATTTGGACATTTGACATTTTTTATGTATATTTAATAATACTCATAATCTTGTATATGTTTTTTTATAATTCTTTAGTAAAGGTACAAAAGTTTTGCCATTAAAAGCCACAAATAATAATAAACAGAGTTACAATTTAGGATGCAGCTTTCTTGTTTATTCTTCTAATAGCCTGTAGCAAAAAAAACTTGGAAAATTATTTTTCTAACAGAAATAAATAGTTAAAGTGCAAAATTTAAACTCTCATAACTTTCAAATTTTTATAAATAGATTTTGTTTCACATTTTGTCTGTTTCTGGTATTTTTTTTAAAACTGTAATAGAAATTCAAAAAATACAACGAAGAGTACAAAATTGTTTCATTTCTATTAATATCTAAGAATTTTTAATTAGCAAATTCTGAAAAGACCATTAAAAGATTTGTTGAAAGAGTAAACAAAGTGATACTGTTAATGTAATATGTCGAAAAGCAGTGCTGGAAACCTAGTCATAAACACACACCGGAAATCACTTCTGTTTGTAGAGACTGCACAGATTTTACGACATTGTTGATTGTTGACACGTCATTTCGTGACATACATTACCAATGATAGTGGTCGTTGTTCCGGTTGCTGTAAAGAAATTAAATTCAGGTGCGATCATTGTTATGGTCGAAAAATGTCAAAGTTCTGGAATAGCAGTTTCGAAAATTAATTGAGCAAACTTGAGCCGAATATTGGGCGGTCGTAAATTCAGTTCCGGGTGCAGTATTTACCGTCGCGTTGAAATAATGCACTAGAAATGAGATTCCGGAGTGTAGCGTTCCACAATTAATAATTAAGTAGTTATAAAGTAGGAGAAGAACGACCGGATTGTCATAATCATAAATCTCGCGTCCCTGGTCGACTTTACACCTTTGCCATTAAAGCCGGATATTAAATCAACGCCATCAATGGCCTTTATGTCTCTACATTCTTTCATTTACGACTACCATATCGCTTCTTTCTTGCAATAATTGCACGGTTTTACAGCCCGTGATTTGCATAAACATTGTTTTTCTTTTTTAGTGAGAAATGAAAAATGAAAAGTTTGCATTACATATGGGTATCACATTCGACTTGCTTACATAACTGAATAAAACATCACTCGAACGTTTCAGTAAAGTCCTGTTTTTCATGCTCGACTGTTTTTCCCGAAGAATTTATTTTCAATAATTCGACGGCTGAAGATTAAAACCCTCTCGAAAGAACATCAGATATTTGCTTTTAAAGCAAATACAATTAAGGAATTCCGAATCAGAAGCATTTGAGATTAAATTCTTTGAAGGTTTTTTCTCCGTTTTCACTTTATTATTAAACAATTTGTTTTCGTTGTGAAGTCGCTTGGTCTCTCATTTAAAACGCCTAAATAGAAAAGTTTAGAACTAGTCTCTGGAGTTGGCAGCATTGACGGATAGCCCCAGGGAGACACTCGTCTCGACTACTCGAGATTTTGGCAGTGCAAACTATCAACACAGCGATTGTGCGAAAATTGGGACCATTCGTTTTCTTTTAAATGGTTTGTTGTGTTGGAAACATCTGCCAAAAAAAAAAAAAATAAGAATTACCTCCGAAGACGTCGCACCGCAGGGTGAAGGAAGCGCCCTCGGGGAAGGGCCCCACGACGGACTCCAACTGCGCCCCCGACTCGTTGGTGATGACGATTTTTTGCGGTGGTACTGAAACAAACGACTGCGAATTAATTATTTTTCTCGCTTGTAAATCACAGAGATGTGCAGTGGTAATTTTCGTGCCGTTTTGAATAAAGATCTAGGGAATAATTGAGAGTTATGACCGAATTGCGTGTTCCTCTCTCTGACATAATGAGGCTAAAGCATTTTTACAAGATGCGTGATCGCAACATTGAGTGAAAACTGCCTTGATTATTGCACTTGCATGTCGATCATCACAAAAATCCACTAGTTTGTCCGATTTAATTGAAATTTAATCTCATTACGCAAGCAAATAACTTCCCGAATAAACAGAATTAAAATCATTTGCTGTACAATAACGGCGAGTAGGAAATGGCAAAGTCGGTGTGCACAGCACTTAACAACCGAACACATTAATTTCCCTTCAGCTACGATCTATAAATGCGCTTGAAAGTCTATCTTATTTCGGCGAAATTGCACTTTATTGTTCAGCCGAGGAATAAAAACATAATGTCAGGTGTACGGCATAAATGATTAGTTTTAAATGCGACACGAAATCACGAACGCGCTCAGGGCCGTAACCAGGTTTTTATTTCGGGGGGGTTTCTTGTTGGTCCATGAAAATGAAATGAAAGAAGACGGATTAAAAAGCAAAAATCTCTAAGTACACGTTTTTATTTTAAATTGAAATAAGAGATCCTAATTAAACAAAAAAATACAAATTAACTCACAAAAGTAACAAAAATAAAATAAATTTTAAATACTATTTATTGTTACAAATTTAAACAGGAGATGAATATTCATTTTTAAAACAAATTTTTTTTATGAACATATATCGAAAAATGCTACTCAAGGGGTGCGTCTTTTAATAGTTTTTTTTTTAATATTTCCGTAATCATTTTAGAAAAAAAATTCAAAATTTGCTCCAGATGATAACTTTTAACCTAAACAAGTACAAAAATAAAATGTTGAAATTTTTAATTAGGTGCTCCCTAAACTAGATGTAAAAATTTACTCTGGCTATTTTGCCTGTGGTTTCTTGCCACTTTCAGCAACAAAATTTCATAGTTTTTCATAAAAAAAGGTCTTTTGTGTTTTTCCGATACAATTTACGGATCTTTAGTAAAAATCGGTTTAAAAATTTATGTTACAGACCATAAACAGCATAAAAATTAAAAATTAAATTTGTTTTACCGTTTAGGATGCCCCTGATTAAAAATTTTGTTATTTGGCATTTGTTTAAGTGAACCAAATTTTGTAATTTTATCTATTCTGAAATATTAGGAAAAACCCTTTAAAAAACGTACCTTTTTTAGGGGGGTGTAGCTCCTTTTCATAGCATTTTTCAAAACACTTTTATCTTAAAATTAAATATGCTATTAACTATTTAAATTTGTACCTAACAATAAAAATGAAACACTGTATAATTAACACATGAAAAATTTATTCACAAAAATTTAAAATTAACACATTAAAATAACAAAAAAACTAAATTTTTAACACTTATAACACTATACAGGGTGCGCCAGAACTCGCGCCCCAGAGAAAAATGTCATATAAGGTAAGATACCAGCAACATGGAAAAAATGTGTTAAAAAAAAATTTATCTATAAAAATTTCGAAGTTATGAGGGTTTAAAGTTTGCTTTTTGACTTTATTTATTTCTGTTGGAAAAATAATTTTACAAGTTTTTTTGCTATAGGCTATTAAAAGAGGTAGCAAAGAAGCTGTATCCTAAATTGTAACTCTGTTTAATGTTATTTGTGGCTTTTATTGGCAAAATTTTTGTGCCTTTACTAAATAATTGTAAAAAAACATATACAAGATCATCAGTATCATTAAATAGACATAAAAAAATGTCAAATGTCAAAAAATAAATGTCAAAATTTTTTGACAGATAGAATTTTTTAAACATTTTTTTCATGTTCCTGGTATCTTACCTTACTTGAAAATTTTCTCTGGGGCGCGAGTTCTGGCGCACCCTGTATAACAAAGTGCTCAGCATTTCTGGGGGGGTTTGAACCCCCTAATCTTCCCCCTTGGGTACGGCCCTGAACGCGCTTAGAAGCAATACTTGGTATTGTTTCTGTTGTCACCAAAAACATTTTTAAGCCCATAATTCGGATCCGGGCTTAAAATTCTGAATATTTCACCGTTTCAGGAAAAGCTATTGTCTAAAGCTTTTCCGGCTGCTGAATTATAAAAGACCAGAGGTCATCGTAAACTTGCAGAATACTTAGCCTCTGTGTCACATCTCTCCACCCCCGTTAAACCTTCCCTTTGTTTATAAAACAGCCAAACGAGATTTATAACAAAATAGCAAAATAAAAACTACAAGATTTTTATTTAACACTTGCTTTCGTGATGTTTGAGGGTATCGATTTATGGTAAAGCTGCAAAGCCGGGGCGCTAGTGCAATTAATACCCAGCAAATACACAGAAACTAGATAAATATGCACACGAGCTTTGTTATCAGGCTGAAAGCATCGCGTTCTCTTGACCAGGGCTTAGGGGGGCACGTGACAAGTGGGCGCCGTCACAACTACCATAAAACTATCCAAAAATGGTTAAAATTTCAAAATTTATCTACAAACTGGAGACTTTGGCCCAAATCAACAGAAGGAATTGCCTTTCTGGCAAAAAACTATAGTATGGACGAAACAAGATACAAAATTGCTCGATTTTTTGGACCTAAA
This sequence comes from Tribolium madens, assembly GCF_015345945.1. Lineage (NCBI taxonomy): Eukaryota > Metazoa > Arthropoda > Insecta > Coleoptera > Tenebrionidae > Tribolium > Tribolium madens. The sequence continues at coordinate 2,294,526 of NW_025401063.1, forward strand.
AAAAGTAGTACGGCGCTTAGAGCGTTTTACCGTCTCAGTTTCAAATCGTTTTAAATTAATTTAAAGTCAACTAGTGTACTAATTGCTTGGAAAAAAATGCAAAAATGTTTTACATTTTTAATAAGCTGTGAAAAACGAACGACTAAATTTTTCATGTAAGAAAAAAATATTTAAAATTCAAAATCTGTGCTCTGTTTCATGTTTTTCAAAATGCTGCGAATACGGTTGAAGACACAAGAAAAATTTAAGAAAGAAAGTTGCAGAGAATAAAATTTTCTAGTAAAAAGTCCGCCAGCTTCTAGGTTCGACCCCGGGTAAAGTAAACTATTTTTTTCTGTATTTTACCAAAAATTGAAATAAATCATAAAAAAACTAGATTCTTATTAGGCCCATTAAAGCAGCATTTGCTCATTAGGGTAAATCCGGAAAAAATAGGCCAACGGGTAAGATAGACTTTGGAACTTTTAGAAGAGTTTTATTCTAGGGCTCTAAATTAGTTTTTTTTTTAAATTTAATTTTGTTAATTTTCACATTGAACTTTAACGATTTTTTTTAAATTAAAACATGAAATTGCAAGATGTGTACTTCGTTTCTATCTTTGATTTGATGCATTTTTTGACGAAAATTTTGTATATTTTTTAATTTGATGTTATTTTCAAGCCTATTTATCAACAAAAAAACACTTTTTGAATTAAATTCAATAAGATTTAAATTCAACCAGTGTACAAATTGCTTAAAAAATGCAAAAATGTTGAGTTTTACATTTTTAATAAGCTGTAAAAAACGAAGGACTAAATTTTTCACGAGAAATATGAGAAAAAAATATTTAAAATTCAAAATCTGTGCTCTGTTTCATGTTTTTCAAAATGCTGCGAATGCGGTTGAAGATACAAGAAAAATGTAAGAAAAAAAGTTGTAGAGAATAAAATTTTCTTGTAAAAAGTCCCATACCTTTATGGTTTAGGCCTCAAAGACGTTCAAAGCCGCTCATGCGACCGATTCGTTTCATTTTTACTGGTGATTCAGTGCCAGAAGAACACTTTAAAGCAATTTAAACCTAAACCGTTGAAGATAGAAATATGGTCTAGCAGACTTTTTTGTAGCAAATTTTATTCTCTACAATTTTGTTTCTTACACTTTTTTTCGCAGCGTTCTCAAAAATTGAGCGGAAAATGATAATTGTTTTTTTTAAAAACGTTTTTCGTTATTTTTGAGAACGCTAATAAAGATACAAAAAAGTGTAGAGAAGTTGTAGAGAATTAAATTTCCTACAAAAAAGTCCACGAGACCATATCTCTATCTTCAATCGTTTAGGTTCAAATTCATTTTTTGTCTCTTGACCACCGGTAAAAATGACACGTATTCGTCACTTGATCGTCTTTGAACGTCTTTAGGACTCAAACCATTGATAACTCGCCGAGTTTTTTCTTGAAAATTTTATTCTCTACAACTTTCTTTTTTATATTTTTCTTGTACCTTAACCGTATTCGCAGCATTTTCAAAAATATGAGACGGGGCAAATTGCTAAATGTTTAAAATTTGTTTAAATGTAATTTTCAATAATATTTTTGCATTACTTTCATCTCTTATTATTGAGAATTTAATGCCCTATCTGTCTACATTTTTTTTATTTGCGTTTTGCTCACCGTTATGTAAAAATAGCCATTTTTTTGTTTCATTGCTCTTAAAACTTAAACTGGAAAGGCCCGTTTCATAATAAATTACAATCTAATATTATTATTAGATTTGTAGCTTGTAACTTTTAGAATGTGGTTTCATATAAAGAAAATACAAAAGTACAAATTACATCTTGTAAAACTGAAAATACAAATAGATTTTAACATATTACAAGTATTTCTGTTTCATAATTTTTAGCAAATAATAATAATGACATAGATTTACCTAAATTTTACAAGTACTATTGTGCAAGTCTCTACATACCTGTAGCTGAAAGTATTAGTTTCTTTAAAGACAATTTCATTGTGTAAAGCAGTGCAAAATTTGGCGGCACCAAGAAAAAGGTAAGTTTAAAAGTTGTTTATTTACCTATAATACACTGTCTAAAATATTTTATAAAAATAATCTTGAATGTAAAATAAAATAATATGTACTATAAAAACAACAGTACGTTTATTACAAGTTAATAATAAGAATACTTTTTTTGAACTTGCTGTTTTTTGATAATTTCATTCATATTTGGTCGTAAAAATGACAATATATCGTCTTCGACATTTAACAGTCTCGATATTTTTTTCGTTTTTATGTGGGTTAATACAGAAAATCCCACTTCACACAAATAAGATGTAGATCATGGGATAATCGACATCTAATGTTAATCCAAAATAAATTAACTGATGCTTCCGAATAATAGAAAGCGAAATTAGTTCTTCCTCTTCATTCAAAGTTAATTCAAATACAGAGTAATCGATTTTGCATAAAGCAAAATCTCCTGAATAAAATATCTTTATTTTCGTATATTTTTCTTAAAATACTCAATTTTGTTTTCATCCCTTTTCCCTATCTTCAAAGCAAAAGTCAAAACGTCGATTGACAACACAACACAATCTGAGTGAAAGTTGGTCATTCATAGCTTTCCAATTTTTTAGGACTTGTAATTTTTGCTAGTAAAATTCTACTAATACAATTAATATCACTCTTTATTTTATGAAACAGAAATTATTAGTGCCTGTAACTTGTAGCTTGTACATTTGTATGTAAAAAAAATATAGCCAGTCCAAGCATTTTTCATTGATTGCTGTTTTATTATTCCAAACTTCGTTCGATACAAACCGCGTCATAAAATATGAGTGTCACTCGCTACAAGCACATTCTACACACTAGAAACTTTTCTTATTGCTTTTCGATTTGCTAAATAGTTAATAAGTCCTACGCTTAGAACTTCATTGTATTGACTGAAAGTTTTAAAAATTCAAACTGGTTTGGAATTTCGAAAACATAAACAAAACTTGTTGAAAGTTGGGAAACGGCCGTTTAGCTTGTGATTTAATGAAAAGTTCGGCATTTGCCAAGCAGGTAGACATGCGAGTTGATCGCTCTCTCCAACTTTAATATTCTTATAGGAATGAATATTAAGTTTTGTGCAACCGCCGTTTCCAACTTTTCGACAAAGGTAGGGAAACAAATATTTACGTAGCCTGGGGTGAGGAGAGACTCGTACCCTTTCATATGATTTAATTAACGTTAGTTGTCGGTGTAAAATTTTATTAATAAACGACGTACAGCTGTCTCCCGATAAAAGTGCAACTCCGGGATATCATATAAATTAAGTTTCGCGTTTACGAGTGCGAAGATACGTTGCAATTAAAATGTTAATGTCAAGCATAAAAGTGCAATTTATGCAGAGTCCTGATAAATATGTATTTCAATTAGAAAAATGAATATGGAATAAATGTATGTATATCCGGTTGAAATATAGAGGAAATGGAGATGACCCGAAGCGTCAAACTGATTTTTCATAGTCGGACAGCATCACGACATGAATTTCCATATACCCACGCATCGCTAGATTGCAGTGCGGGCTCAAACCACACTTGGCGGTTCGTTAGCCAATTAAATTGCTTTCAATCGTACCAGAGCTGTCAACCGACGTTTTATTCGACTGCTAATTACCAAGAACCAAGCGAGGACCGGAAATACACCGACGGATATTTAAATTGGGTCGCTGCTGCCACGACAAGATTCCTGCAGAGGTGCAAATTGCAACAGGAACTATTTAAACCACCAACTTCGCACACGGTTTATTATTGTATTATTTTGTAATTTCAACATTTAAAGAAGTCGTTTTGTCACTTTCCTCAACTTTTTGCTTTCATTTTGGATGTAATTTCGAAAACTGATAGGAACTTTCAAGACCAAAATAGTGGCTTTCATACTTCACGGTTTTGGGATGCTAAATCTTAAAACTGTCTTACTTTTTATTGGGTTTTAAGAACAACACAATAAAAGTTCTGTATGTTTTTTCAAGTGAGAAAAGCTCTTTTGCTTTTTTGCACTTCCCTTACTTATAATTTGTTCTTATGCTCTTTCTCTTTTTTATTATGCTTTGCGCTCTCATTTTTCTCACTTATGCGCCTGCCATCTTTTATTATTTATTTGAATTTGAATTAGAGAAAAAATTCTGACTTTACCGGGGATGGAACTCGAACCGGGACCTTATGCCGCTACACCACCACGCCGCCGGCAGTTTCAATGTTTTAATTCAATATATTCTTAGACTTACACAAATTTTTTCCAAAAATTTGTTTTTTTAAATTTTTTAAAATTTTTGGAACCCTCATGAGTGCAAATGGTTCAATTTTAAAATTCATTATTTTTTCGATTTTGGACGAAATTTTGGCCGATTTTCTCCAACAACTTTGGAATTATTGACGCTTTCCGTTGGAAAGCAAATTTCATTTTTCTGGTTCAGTGTTGCCAGGTGTGGTGAAATTTCCAAAGATCTGATGATTTTAACGAAATTTTGCGAAAAATTGTGTTTCTAGCTGAAAAAGTATTTTCCAACCTGTCTTGTAAAATCTTGTAAAAAAACAAACAGAACTATTTTTAACCGATTTAGTGGTTTTTCGACTTTTCTGAAAAAACCTGACGAAATAATCAAGTTTCTGGTTGAAAACGTAGAAAATGCACGAAAAACCGTTTTTTTCATTTCCAAAAAATCACCAGATGTTAGAATTTTTTTCACCAAATCACCATACTAACATTAAAAACAATCCAGAAATTCAACAAATTGGATCAAAAACGTCGTTATTTTTGCCCTTTTCAAGTGTTTAAGCACGTTTTTGAGATGAAAAATTCTAAAAATTTTGTTGAAGCTGGCAAAAAAATTACAAATAAAATCAAAATTGATCTTATTGAGCTTGTTTCGCTCGACTTTCTTCGTTTTTGAACCTGAGGTTCATTTATTTTGCAAAATCTTTTCCAAACTCGATTAAAAATCACAACATCAAATGATACTGATGTTGTTTCGTTTATTTTATCTGATTTAACTGGTTCTTAAAATAAGACAAAAATAAACTGAGAATGTTTTTAAGCACGTTTTTGTTCTACAATCTCAGGTTTTTTGCGAGATTGGCTAAAACGAACTGAAAAAGCAACAAATTATGTCGAAACTTTGCATTTATTGATAGTTTTAGCACGTTTTTCAGTTAGAAACGCAATTATTTCGCTTTTGTTAAAAACAAGCCAAAAAACCACAGAATTAGGCCGAAAATAATACAATTGTTTCTTTTTTCTTAAGTCCAAGCAGAGTTTTAAGCTGAAAACTCTGTTTTTTTGCAAGAGTTTGCCATAGCGTATCAAAAAGCACTAAATTGTTATAAAAAATATTTTATTATGATATATTCACCCAACTCTTACGCTTTAACTTGATCTTTTCGCCAAATTTTCTCAAAGAAAAAATAATCGAAAATCACCAAATTGGTTAAAAATAGTTCTGTTTCTTTTTTACAAGACATTATTAAACAGAGTCGAAAATGACGACTTATTTCTGTTTTTTTTTTGAATGCTTTTTCAGATAAAAACATTTATTTTGAAATTTTGTTAAAAACAAGCCACAAATTCAACGAGATAGCCTAAAAACCGACGTTTTTTTGTCTTTTTGAAAGATCAAGGCACAAAAAGTTTGAAATGTTGCATTGAAACAGGCTAAAAAATTACAAAATACAATCTCAGAGTTTTTGCGTGATAAAAAATCAACAAATTAAGTCGAAAATTACATTAATTTTGCATTTCTTGAGAGTTTTAACACGTTTTTCAGCTATAAACGTAAATATTTTCTGAGTGTTTAAGTATGTTTTTGAGAGATAAAGATACAAAATTTCGAAATATTGCTTTGAAACAGGCCAAAAAATTACAAAATTAAATCGAAATAGATATCATTTTATAGCTTGTGTCGCTCGACTTACTTCGTTTTTGAACTAGAGGTTCATTTATTTTGCAACATCTTATTAAAACACGCCTTAAAAACAGAAAAAGAATTGATATTGATGTTATTTTTTTTTGTTTCACTCGATTTATCTGATTTTTGAGCAAAATTAAGACAAAAATAACCTGGGAAAACACAAAATTTGGCCGAAAATGCTTTTAAGTAGGTTCTCTTAAACCTCAGGTTTTTCGCTACATTTAGCTGAAATAAACTGTAAAATCAAGAAATTAAGTCTAAAATTATATCATTTTAGCATTTTTTCGAGCGTTTTAGCACGTTTTTCATCTAGAAACGCAATAATTTTGCAAAATTTTGTTGAAAACAAACCGCAAAATCACAGAATTAGGCCAAAAATAATATAATTTTTTCCTTTTTCGAAAGTTAAAGCAGATTTTTAAGCTGAAAACAATCACTAAATAATTATAAAAACATATACTCTAATATTTTTACCTAACTCTTAGGCTATAACTTGATTTTTTCCTCAAATTTTCTCGAAGAAAAAATAATAGAAAACCACCAAATTTGTTTTAAAATAGTTTTATTTGTTTTTTACAACATATTACTAAACAGAGTCGAAAATTGGCAACTTATTTTTGTTTTTTTTTCGAATGTTTTTTTAACTAGAAACACAATTAAGTATTTTGCAAAATTTTGTCAAAAACAAGCCACAAATTTAACAAAATAGCCCAAAAACGGCGTTTTTTGACTTTTCCGAGTGTTTAAGGATGTTTTTGAGAGATAAAAATACCTTAGGTTTTTCGCTATATTTTGCTGAAACAAACTACAGAATCAAGAAACTAACTCTAAAATTATATAATTTTTGCATTTTAGCACGTTTTTCAACAAGAAACGTAAAACTTTGTTGAAAACAAACCGAAAAATCGCAGAATTAGGCCGAAAAGCATGCCATTTTTGCTTTTTTCAAGAGTTTTCGCGTATTTTTACCATACAAATCGCAATCTGGTGAAAATTTGTCAAATTTTTCAACTCGGATTTGGTGAATTTTATGTTTTTGATCCGACAACCCTGGTCTGGTTTGCGCTCTGCTTCTGAAAGGTCTTCTCTGGCTCGTTGCTTTTCATCTGCGTTTTATGTTAGTGTTATTATCAGTTTTCTGTTAACTTTGGCGATTCCTGAAGCTCGCCTCCGGGTTTTACAATTGGCAAAGTGGCACTCTGCAGATAGGCCCCAATCCAATTACGCCTCTCACATGTGGTAGTAGCTTCGAATCCATCTGTGCTAACGAATATCGCGAAGTGATCGAGTTGGGTGTTGTTCCAGTGCGGCCGCCCCCAACCAAGCCAGCGGTGGCGGTCGGCCTGTGGTGGCGGCATCAGTGCCTGCAGTGTTCCGAACAAATCATTGTGCTCGGTCACGGCTGACAAATACATCTGCAGTCATGGTAGACGCCAATTGTCCAATTGTTTCCGAGCTTTGCTCACTCGACATGTATTGCCGACGCTTCGTTAAACGCTGGATTTGTCGGCATCGATATATGCATTGTTGCCGGTGTCCGATAAGAGGGCATAACTCACCCCCGACAAGGGATGCTATTAGGGGCGACAACGACGCGTAATTCCACGGATAAATTATTCGACTTGAGCAGTGGCGTAGTGGGCCCTGTATCAAATTTTTTTTGGGGGGGGGCTCAGTAACCGGTGAACATAAATACAGGGTGTTCCGTCTAAATCCCACTTTAGAAGTATTGGGAGTTGCAATAATCGTATTTATTTGAAAATTGGTACATACCCATAAACCATTAGGGATTTTCTATTTGTTCTTACTACTTGATACCGCTTGATACGCGGTATGTTAGTGGTATGTTGAGCAGTATGACGTCACGGTATGTGTGTACAAAGCGCTAAATTTAAAATCTAGGGAGTTTGTCGCTGTTGATGTGTTGAAGTTGGGTGGTCATATTGATTGTCACTTGTCTTTACGATTTAATTCAATTTTGCTGGATTTTAATACAGAACTCATTCTAAATCAAAGTATTTTATAAAAATAAGTGCTTTAAAATCTAATTTTAGGCCAAAATGAAGCAATTTTTGCTATTTTCAATCGATTTGACCCAATTTTAAGCCAAAAATCACCCTAAAGCAAAATATTTTAACAAAAAAAATGCTTAAGTAACAGTTTTCCGCCAAAATAAAGCAATTTGAGGTACTTTCAATCCAATTTTGATCGAAATCGTTCTAAATCAAACTTTATAAAAATAATTGCTTCAATCCCAATTTTACGCTGAAATGAAGCAAATTGTGCTATTTCCAATCGATTTGGCTTAACACAAGACATAAGAACAGAGGTTAGGATCTGTTGTCAAAMGCTAAACAGCTGTTTCTTACCAAGATACCGCTAAACAAGGACAGAGCACATACCTGCGCTTGAGRATGGTAAGTTCGTGTATGTTGACCGGAACATACCGTGACGTCATTGTGACAAATCGAAAACGGTTGGTATGTTGTAGTATCATGTGGTATCAACCGGTATGTACAAATAGAAAATCCCTATTAAGTCCTCCTAAATGAAAATATTTTCAAGATGGCGGCACTTCCGCTTAAACCGGAAGTTGGTCTCAACATTCTTATTTTAAATGGAAAGGTATATTTTTTACTAATGGGGTTATTTTAAAGGAATTTTCATCAGCTTATCCTATACCTAAATTTAGCCGTTTTTGAAATATTTGGAGTTTTTCAAAATTTTTTGGATTTGCACCTTCCACTTTAAAAACCGGTAACTCTGCTATTTTTTAAAATTTTGAAAAAAAAAATTAACAAACCATAAAATTTTAAGATTACTTTTGTAATAATTCATAACTCAATTTTTTCTAATGAAATACCCCAATTTTTATTATACTAAATGAGAGGAGAATTTAATTCTGTATCGATCTGTATTAACATTCCTTATACCTAAATTTAATAATTTTCAAGGTATGCACTTTTTTGTAATACTACAGAAAATTTATTACTAGCCATATCCGTTTTCACATAGTTTGCTATGGAAATAAAAAATTTCAAAATTGTTTCTCAGTAAACGTCGACAGTGACTTATTATTTGCCAAATAGTGCCAAAATATGGAGAATCAAAGTTATGCAAACTTATTCCGGTTATACCGGAAGTCGGTCTCAACTTTCTTATTTTAAATGGAAAGGTATATTTTTTACTACGTTTTTGGATTAATCGGGTTATTTTAAGGGAGTTTTCATCAGCTTTCCCTATACCTAAATTTAACCGTTTTTGAAATATTTGAAGTATTTCAAAATTTTTTGTATCTTCACCTTCCACTATAAAAATCGGTAACTCTGCCATTTTTAAGATTGTGAATTCGTTTTTTTTGCGTTTGGAAGGGAAAGCTTAGATCTTTCTTCTGGTGTTTTATATTTAAAAAAAATTAATAAACCCCAAAATTTTAAGGTTACTTTTGTAATGATTCAAATATTCAAAACTCAATTTTTCCAAATAAACTACCCTAATTTTTATTTTACTAAATGGAAGAGAATTTAATTTTACATCGATCTGTATTAACATTTCCTTAATAATTTTCAAGTTATGGTGAATTTTTGTTGAGACTGCCGAAAATCTGTTATTAGCCACATTCGTTTTCGTATAGTTTGCTATGGAAATAAAAAATGTCAAAATTATTTCTCAATAAATGTCGACAGTGACTTATTATTTGACAAATAGTGCCAAAATATGGAGAGTCAAAGCTACTCAAAATTAGATTTAATTAATTTATTTTGTATTTATGGAGAGTGTAACAAAATTATAATATCGTTCTTTGAACAAAAATAAACTTTTCTCACTTGTTAGCTTTAAATAATGATCGCATGGTAGAACCTATCAATAAAAATTAAGTTTGCATAACTTTGATTCTCCATATTTTGGCACTATTTGGCAAATAATAAGTCACTGTCGACGTTTACTGAGAAACAAGTTTGAAATTTTTGATTTCCATAGCAAACTATGTGAAAACGGATATGGCTAGTAATAAATTTTCTGTAGTATTACAAAAAAGTGCATACCTTGAAAATTATTAAATTTAGGTATAGGGAATGTTAATACAGATCAATGCACAATTAAATTCTCTTCTATTTAGTAAAATAAAAATTGGGGTATTTCATTTGAAAAAATTGAGTTATGAGTATTTGAATTATTACAAAAGTAACCTTAAAATTTTGGAATATGTTTTTTTTTTCAAAATTTGAAAACACCAGAAAAAAGATCTAAGCTTTCTCCTTCAAACACCAAAAAAAGGAATTTAAAATCTAAAAAAATGGCAGAGTTACCGGTTTTTAATGTGGAAGGTGCAAATCCAAAATTTTTTGAAAAATTCTAAATATTTCAAAAACGGCTAAATTTAGGTATAGGGAAAGCTGATGAAAAATCTCTTAAAATAACCCGATTAATCCAAAAACGCAGTAAAAAATATACCTTTCTATTTAAAATAAGAAAGTTGAGACCGACTTCCGGTATAACCGGAAGTGCCGCCATCTTGAAAATATTTTCATTTAGGAGGACTTAATGGTTTATGGCTATGTACCAATTTTCAAATAAATACAATTATTCCAACTCCCAATACTTCTAAAGTGGGGTTTAGACGGAACAGCCTGTATAGTCGTCACCAAGAATATTTGAGATTGACGTATGCAAAGCTTTATTGAGAGTTAAGCAGCCTTGCGGTCGGCCGTAATAATTTTTCACTTTTTAGTTTGAAGTGAAGCTCAGTTACCGATTTTACTTTCAATTGAGAAAAAAAAAACAAATTATTTTAAAAAATTCACAAATTTACAAAATTAAAATCAAATTAAAAAAAATAATAATTAATGCTTAATTAGTTATTTATTTACTAAGATAACAAGTCAAAGCCGTTTTAAATGGCATAATTAAATAAACAATTTTATTATTATTAGTAGT
>NW_025401063.1:2305653-2313735 GCF_015345945.1 Tribolium madens
TAGACAGTTCTCCAATGGCTATAATTCTTTTTAATACACAAAAATAAACAAAAATAAAAATTGATGATTAATTTAGAAGTTTTAATAAAATAACTGAACTGAACAATTATTAGCAAAAACAAATTGTTACGATTGCAATATTTTGGTTGTAAACATCTCAATATTTCAATTTAAATATTTTAAAGAGTTATATTAAATAGTTTCAGGTTAGATTTGGTCTTTTTATTCCTAGTAATAGATAGTTTTTACTAGGTATTTCTAATAATAATATTGTTTATTTAATTAAGCCATTTAAAACGGCATTTATTTGTTATCTTAGTAAAATTTTGCTTTAGAAAAAGATTTTTGATTTTTTTACCAGTTGCGGATTTATTTACTACTTAATTTTCTTCAAGAAATGTCTCTTGTGTTACTTTTATACGACGCAAAAAAGTTTGTTATTAGCCAAACACCGACTTTAATCCGAAAAGCAACCCACAATGCGAGGTTTTTCATACAGGGTGCAAAAAATGGCATGTAAGGTAGGATACTAAGAACATGGAAAAACTGTTAAAAAAAATTCTATCTATAAAAATTTAGAAATCATAACACTTTAAATTTTGCACTTTGACTATTTATTTCTGTTAGAAAAATATTTTTGCTACAGGCTTGCTAAATTGTAACACTGTTTAATGTTATTTGCGGCCTTTATTGGCAATATTTTGGTACCTATACTTGATAATTATAAAAAAACATATACCTACAAAATCACCAGTATCATTAAATAGACATAAAAAATGTCAAATGTAAAAAAATAAATGTAAAAATTTTATGACATTTTTTCCATGTTTTTGGCATCTTATCTTACTTGAAATTTTTCTCTGGGGCGCAAGATCTGACACTCTGTATACAAGATCGAGTTCTAGAGAAAGTTTTATACAAACTTTTTTCTTATTTTAACCTAGGGACAGGGGTCTATACCCCGAACGTTTTTTCTATACATTTTGTATTTAAAAATAACAAAAATAATGCCAATATGATAGATCCGAGCATTGCTTTTGTGTGAAACAATTTTTAATTTTAATAATACTCAAAAAATCCGAAAGTTTATGTCAAAGTGAGCGAATTTTGGGAGTCTAGTCTAAAGAGAGAGAAAATATAAGAAGATGTTGAGTTAGAAAGAAATAACTGCAGGTACCTGACACAGGGTCTCATCGTTTTCACTTTTCAGTCAATCGCTACAAAAGATGTCTTACAGATGTTTATTTCCGAAAATGTAAAGTAAAGAGTAAAGGCGCTAAACTTGCTTACACATGTTGGGGCCCCCGTAGCTCGGGGGCCCTGTATTATTGCTACAGCTGATGCAGCGGTGGCTACGCCCCTGGACTCGAGCAGGACGAAGGCCTGCATAACGACAAGAAAATGTTTACACGTAATTGTGTACTCACTCACTGACATAACTAATGGGGTAGAAATGATAACGGGTCGGACCCCACACGCACTCATCGCACGCATATTTTACCTTCGTTTCGCTGGGTTTTGCCTAGGAGGAGAGGTGATACTTTGCACTTTTACGAGGGCGTAAAAGAGATGGATGGACACGGGAAGGTATCGAAGGAAGGCCCAAAACGGCCTGTTTACACAAATTCACCTCCTGTTTTACATTTACTGAAATTACGGCTTCTAATTTTACGGCAAGACACCTCTAAAGTTGCAAATACTCCCGAAATAATTAAATTGCCTCTTACGAAAAACACAGAGCAACTCGGGCTTTGCTGCTATTGCAACGTTTAATTTGAAGAATATTACGAAAAATGTAAAAAAGTAATCAACTATGTAGAGTTCAGCAATAGAAGAAGCAACAACCACTAAGTTACTAAGTATACTGTTTTATTCACAATTATCCTCCTTAAAGAACAGAAAGCCAATTTATGAAATTTTGAAAAACATGACATATGACGATCCAGATGGGAAGTGGTCATTTCCCAATCCTGTACAGGGTGTTCGTTTTTCGAGCTCCACTATGAGGATCTCAGTTATTATAAGAGATACGAGGTCGGTTAAATTAGTGCATTTTTATGCTGAATAATAATCTGAAAGAAAATTTAATGTGTCATTTCTAGTTTTTGAATTATTGGAAAAAACGGAAATTTGTAATTTTTGTTTTTATTTTTTTAAACGAAAACTAAATGACCTAGACGATTTTAACTAAGACGTTCTTAAAGCATTTTCTTACGAGGCGCTCTTGATATCAGAGTTACAACACTCAACTTTGGCATTTCGTATGGACGCTATATTTGATTTCTGTATTTTTGACAAGTCTTTTGTTTCTGATTACAACAATGTAGGTATCACACGTTTGATCAAATTTAAGCGTTTTTGCGAAGAGTGCTTTGGAAAAAATGCCATCAATTTTAATTAAAAAACTAAATTTTGAAGGTGGTGCATTCGAGCATCTTTTATAACTTTGTGTTGTTTTGTTTTGCGAAGAGTAAATTCTAGTTTATCACGTTGTTTTTATTTCAAAACCTTTGTTTTTAAGTAAGTAAGTTTGACGAAATTGTGAATTCCAGATCTAAATTTAATTGAAATGTCAAAATTTACTTTGTTAATTAAAATTGGTGGCGTTTTTTCTAAAGCACTCTTCGCAAAAACGCTTTTTTTTAAATTTTGATCAGCATGTAAAATTTGATCATATCGTTGTAATCAGAAACAAAAAGACTCTTCAAAAATACAGAAATCAAATATGTCATCCCCAAGAAAATCCAAAGTTGAGTGTTGTAAGAAAGTGCCTTAAGAACGTCCTAGTTAAAATCGTCTAGGTTTTTTAGTTTTCGCTTGAAAAAAAAATAAAAATGACATTAAGTTTTCTTTCAGATTATTGTTCAGCATGAAAATGCGCAACTTTGCCCTCATTTTACCGACCTCGTATCTCTTATAATAACTGAGATCCCCGTAGTAAAGCTCGAAAAACGAACACCCTGTATACAATATCAATTGTTGAATGAAGCTGAAATGTCATACTTTCTAACTTTTCACATGTACAATGACGAGCATAAAATTGTGGTAGATAATGTTATTTTGAACTTTATATTTTTGTCAAAAAAAGTAGTTTCCCTGTGTAATTTTGACAAGAAGGTATATTAGAGAATGATATTGACTACTAAAATTTAATGCTCGCCATTGTGCTTATGGTAATTTGAATTTTCCTTTATAATTGTGAATAAAACAAATGTTTTTTTAAATAAATTTTAATCTTAAATAATTTTTTTGCTCTAATCAAGAGTCTTCAGAAGTATATCGCAAAACCAGACTAAAAATAAATCCAGTTTAATAAAAAAAAATAAAAAATTGACTTGTACTTATTAGTGCTGCTTTTCATCTAAAAAGTAAAACCTACTAAACTTTTTATCAAATATGATATGTGAAAGTGACATCGCGTTATTTGTGTTTGTTCCTTGGCTATTGTACTCTCAATAAACATAGGTTGGGAAATGGCTAGTTACTAACCCGAAATATGCTAAGAAAGTGACCATTTCCCAACCTGAACTGTCATATTTCATATCAATCGTTGAAATGTAATACTTTCTCACTTTTCACATGCAAGTAATTTGATTAGTACTTTATGATTGTGAATAATAGTATATTATATCACAAGGTAGAGAAGAGATTTTTTATAGCCGAACTATAAAAATTTTCTCTACCGTGTTTTATGTAACATTTTTTTCACTACTAGCACATTTATTACCCACAAATACAACGGTGAAAAAAATGGACATGTTGTCTCAGACGTAACATGGCGTAATTCACAACTACTATTCTTGTTAATTTACTATTACCTGCAGTAATTAATTAATCACTTACCTGAGTTATTATCTTAAGTTGTAAGTATTATTTTCTTTTTTTCGGTTTGACGTAATGTTATTTTTGTATTTCTGCACAATTAAAAATATTTTCTATCTTCATAATAAGAAATATTTCTTAAAATAACAAAGAAATGGGAAAAAGTGTTAAAATTTGCCTCATTACCAATGGTATTTTAACAAGTAAGAAACCCATTTGTTGTTTGGACAGTTTTGACATAGACAGAAGCTTTGGAGATGGGGTTATTCTGATGTTTTTAATGAGGAAATTTAAGTCTTTTTTATTTGATTTTGCATTAATTTCATCTCGAACTACTTCCCTTAGTACTTGTGATGGTAATAGTTTTCAATAATAATATTCTATTATGTTTACCTACCTCTAATACATTATAGCCCTTGGTCCATAATGAAAATGATTATTGACTACTAGGAGAGAAAAACAACTTTACTTTCAACTTCTCGATAAACTAAATAATGGTATCTCTTACAGCTAGTAGTAAAAAAAAATATTATTTCACAATTGAGCAGTGAACCAATAATTCCATTGATAACAATGGAATTTTGATGAAGTTGTAGAGACACGGCAAACAGCCTTCAGCGCAATTCATTCTCCCCGTTGAACTAAGAATCAAGCCAGAGCTTAAACTGATATGACATGTAAATTACTATTATTAGAACGTATCTGATATGTGGCACAATTCCTGAGAGAATAATTTATAATGTGGAAATTTGTTACGTCTAGCCATTTATTACATGGTATTATTACTGACATCTAGAACCGGTTTCAAAGGAAATGTTCACCACTGCGCTTCCACCATTATGTCTTTATGAAAAAATAATCTCCTCAGTTCTATTAATAGCGAAAAATTTCCCATTATCTTGTAGTTAATTAATGTAAGGCTGAAGCTCAGTTATCGGAAAAAGTCGGTGCTGTAACAGTAGATGAGCTTTTAGGTTCGAGCTCTTAAATAATTCCCTCAAGCTCATCCGAAAATGTGTACATTTCTGTTACGTATCTTGTAATATATCTAACGCTCCCCCATAAAGTATTTAAGCAAACAGGAAAAGTTCATACTTTGCCCAATTTTTTATATTTAGCGTATTAATGAAGACAGACGACTCAAAGTTGTTTATGTCACGCGAATTTGTGTTTTGTGTCTGATCATCAGCATATAAAAAGCACACAACACAAGTGAATAAATAAATATAAATGTCGTGTAGAAACGATGTGATAAAAGCGGCAAAAACACACACGTTTCGTGACAAACATAGATAATAACGCCGCCATCGCCACTAGTGATAAATTTACCCCAAGTATAATTTTCAAAGTTAATTCAAGTCCACTCGAAATTGAAATTTTTAAGCACTGGTGTCGGAATTTTTATAGCGAAGAACGCTTTGATATTCAATACAGTGTGCTCGAATTGGGTTAATTAAAAAGGTTGAGAAGGTTCCGATTCCTGTAATGACTAAGCGCCATTGTTCGCTATAAACAAAGCAAATTATGTTAGTGGAGGAATTTTCTTTTTGCAGCCATAAATTTCGCACAACACGAAACGAATCGCGATACAATACAAATTATGAATAATATAGTAAGCGCTGAATTGGATTATGAATGGAAGAGCTAAATGAATTTCAAGTCCAGAATCCAATTACTCCGTTTTGCCGTGTTCCCTTGGTCAGTTAATGCGATATACAGTAGGCACAATGATAATTAGTCTCTCAGCTGTGAATCCATTTAGCGAGAGACCGAAATGGTATTGTAACTCCTCTCGTATAACTTCATGGATGAGCTTTACTACATCTCGATACTGAAATGTGCTACTTCCTCGGTCATTACTTGCAGAAATCAACTCAGTTATTTTATACAGAGAGATTACTTAAATCTGTCTCAAGCAAACTCAAAAAATCACATTTCTTCGATTTACCAGACTCTAGTTGTGGTGAAAGATTGCACAAGGCAACAAAATTACGAAGAAACTTGCTTCTTTAAAAAGACTGAGATTTTTTGACCAGTTCAAAATAATATAGTTTTTTAGGTTTATAAAACGAGCAGCAAAATAAAAAACGAGTTCCCACAAATGACTTATGAAACGAGTTTTTTGTGCTATTTCTTCTATTTTGTGCGTTTTGCGTACTTTTTTAACATAAAAACTAATTTTTAAAAATTTAGAAACTTTTGCGCTAATAAGGTTGTGGATGGTGCATGGACGTCCGCAGAAATTATGGTCAGGTGGGGTAAAAAAAGAGTCAAAATTAATAATGACAGTTTCATTCGTCTGTTTTTATTTCACGTAGTTCGTGATAAAAATGTAAAAAGTAGTTTCTTATTTCTTTCAAGAAAATTTAAGTTAGAACGTGTTTGTAGAAAATCAAAAAAATCTTTTTTTTTATATTTATATGAGCATAAAATAACAACCACTATCGTCCCAGGGACGGTTGGTTATAAATGTCACAAAGTTTGAAAGTTCAATTTTCGAAGTGTCAAGTCTCAAGGATTTTTCAAAATTTTGCTGAATTAACAATGAATACTGCAAATATTTCATGCACACCACCTGAAAAAAGAGAAATCTCTCAAAACGCCGCTGAAAATCATTATTACCAACCTCTAGAAAGTAAATTGTACTAGTCTATTTCAGCACCCAAATCGATGTTGAAATGGTTTTGGTATTGAAATAAGCTTTTTATTCATTCTATTTTTTTTGGAGAAAAACCTTATCCTTCTAAATTTCTCATAGAAATATTAAAAAAAAACTAAGCAGTCCACAAAAATAAATTCTGAAAATAAATTTTTCTTCTCAATCATCGTGTATTAATTCTAATATTTCTAGAGAAAAACWTTGTCTTTCTAAATTTTTAATTATTTAAAAAAACTATACACAAAAAAATAAATTGTCAAAACATTTTTTTCTTTTAAAACATCGCGTATTAATGCTATTTTTTTGGAGAAAAAACTTATCTTTCTAAATTTCTCATAGAAATATTAAAGAAAACTAAACAGTTCACACAAATAAATTGTCAAAATATTTTTTTCTTTTAAATCATCATGTATTAATTCAAATTTTTCTAGAGGAAAACTTATCTTTCTAAATTTCTCATAGAAATATTAAAAAAAACTAAGCAGTCCACAAAAATAAATTCTGAAAATAAATTTTTCTTCTCAATCATCGTGTATTAATTCTAATATTTCTAGAGAAAAACWTTGTCTTTCTAAATTTTTAATTATTTAAAAAAACTATACACAAAAAAATAAATTGTCAAAACATTTTTTTCTTTTAAAACATCGCGTATTAATGCTATTTTTTTGGAGAAAAACTTTATCTTTCTAAATTTCTCATAGAAATATTAAAGAAAACTAAACAGTTCACACAAATAAATTGTCAAAATATTTTTTTCTTTTAAATCATCATGTATTAAATCAAATTTTTCTAGAGGAGAACTTATCTTTCTAAATTTCTCATAGAAATATTAAAAAAACCTAAGCAGTTCCTTGCAGAAATTATGGTCAGGTGGGGCAAAAAAAAAGAGTCAAAATTAATAATAACAGTTTCATTTCACTCAGTTTGTGATAAAAATGTAAATAGTAGTTTCTTATTTCTTTCAAGAAAATTTAAGTTGGAACGTGTTTGTAGAAAATCAAAAAATCTTTATTTGGTGGGCGCCCATGGGTTGGTAATAAATGTCACAAAGTTTGAAAGTTCAATTTTCGAAGTGTCAAGTCTCAAGGATTTTTCAAAATTTTGCTGAATTAACAATTAATACTGCAAATATTTCATGCACACCAACTGAAAAAAGAGAAATCGCTCAAAACGCCGCTGAAAATCACTATTACCCACCTCTAGAAAGTAAATTCTACTAGTCTATTTCAGCACCCAAATCGGTGTTGAAATGGTTTTGGTATTGAAATAAGCTTTCTTTCAGACGCAAAATAGAAAAAATGATTTTTTTTGGCCTCTGAAACTGTACCTAATTGATATATTTACACATTTTTGAGAGCTACAATATTTCTTTTTTTTAGTCAAGTTTACCGCACGCCGTGCGGGAAAATAACTCAAAAATTTTAGGTTTTTAGAGACTGTTTATGGTCAATAAAGTTCATTAAGGCCAAGATTAATTGTTAACATAATACGAGTATCTTACTATTGTGCTTGCTTTGGACTGTTAGACGTCTCTTTTTTTTTTAAATCATCATGTATTAATTCTAATTTTTCTGGAGAAAACTATTCTTCTAAATTTCTCA